>NC_134399.1:73960180-74206412 GCF_050003625.1 Haematobia irritans | reverse complement strand
CCAATATATACACGGAAATTCATATTTCGACGTATTACAAACGGAATTGCATACTTATTATACCTCCATCAGCAAAAGAAGTTTTTTTTTTTTTTAATTTCAAATTCCTCAAGATTTGGGTGGAATTTGTGATTTTGTATGGGAGATCACGAATTAAGGTCTTTTTCGACATATAATTTAGGAGATATGAGCAAACGAATTTTTTCGTATAAACATTTCAAAATTTCCAAAAGAAGTTTTTCATATAAAAATTTCAATTTGTTTAGGTTTTGGGTGGATTTTTTAATTTTTTGAGGGTGGTCACGAATTAAAGTCATTTTCGCTCTAAGACGCATATTTAAGGAGATATGGGCAAAAGAAGATTTTCATATAAAAATTTAAATTTTTTTAGGATTTGGGTGAATTTTTTAATTTTTTGAGGGTGGTCACGAATTAAAGTCCTTTTCGCTCTAGGACGCATATTTAAGGAGATATGGGCAAAAGAAGTTTTTCATATAAAAATTTAAATTTTTCTAGGTTTTGGGTGAATTTTTAAATTTTTTGAGGGTGGTCACGAATTAAAGTCCTTTTCGCTCTAGGACGCATATTTAAGGAGATATAGCCAAAAGAAGTTTTTCATACAAAAATTTCAATTTTTTTAGGTTTTGGGTGGATTTTTCAATATTTTTGGGGTGGTCATGAATTAAAGTCCTTTTCGCTCTAGGACGCATATTTAAGGAGATATGGGCAAAAGAAGGTTTTCATATAAAAATTTCAATTTTTTTAGGTTTTGGGTGGATTTTTAAATTTTTTGTGGGTGGTAGCGAATTAAAGTCCTTTTCGCTCTAGGACGCATATTTAAGGAGATATGGGCAAAAGAAGTTTTTCATATAAAAATTTATTTTTTTTAGGTTTTGGGTGGATTTTTCAATTTTTTGAGGGTGGTCACGAATTAACGTCCTTTTCGCTCTAGGACGCATATTTAAGGAGATATGGACAAAAGAAGTTTTTCATATAAAAATTTCAATTTTTTTAGGTTTTGGGTGGATTTTTCAATTTTTTTGGGGTGGTCACGAATTAAAGTCCTTTTCGATCTAGGACCCTTAGTTTAGGAGATATGGGCAAAAGAAGTTTTTCATATAAAAATTTAAATTTTTTTAGGTTTTGGGTGGATTTTTCAATTTTTTGAGGGTGGTCACGAATTAAAGTAATTTTCGCTCTAGGACGCATATTTAAGGAGATATGGGCAAAAGAAGTTTTTCATATAAAAATTTAAATTTTTTTAGGTTTGGGTGGATTTTTCAATTTTTTTAGGGTGGTCACGAATTAAAGTCCTTTACGCTCTAGGACGCATATTTAAGGAGATATGGGCAAAAGAAGTTTTTCATATAAAAATTTCAATTTTTTTAGGTTTTGGGTGGATTTTTCAATTTTTTGAGGGTGGTCACGAATAAAATTCCTTTTCGCTCTAGGACGCATATTTAAGGAGATATGGGCAAAAGAAGTTTTTCATATAAAAATTTCAATTTTTTTAGGTTTTGGGTGGATTTTTTAATTTTTTGAGGGTGGTCACGAATTAAAGTCCTTTTCGCTCTAGGACTCATATTTAAGGAGATATGGACAAAAAAAGTTTTTCATATAAAAATTTAAATTTTTCTAGGTTTTGGGTGGATTTTTCAATTTTTTGAGGGTGGTCACGAATTAGTCCTTTTCGCTCTAGGACGCATATTTAAGGAGATATAGCCAAAAGAAGTTTTTCATATAAAAATTTCAATTTTTTTAGGTTTTGGGTGGATTTTTCAATTTTTTGAGGGTGGTCACGAATTAAAGTCCTTTTCGCTCTAGGACGCATATTTAAGGAGATATGGGCAAAAGAAGCTTTTCATATAAAAATTTCAATTTTTTTAGGTTTCGAGTGGATTTTTCAATTTTTTTGGGGTGGTCACGAAATAAAGTCCTTTTCGCTCTAGGACGCATAGTTTAGGAGATATGGGCAAAAGAAGTTTTTCATATAAAAATTTCAATTTTTTTAGGTTTTGGGTGGATTTTTCAATTTTTTTTGGGGTGGTCACGAATTAAAGTCCTTTTCGCTCTACGACGCATATTTAAGGCGATATGGGCAAAAGAAGTTTTTCATATAAAAATTTCAATTTTTTTAGGTTTTGGGTGGATTTTTCAATTTTTTGAGGGTGCTCACGAATTAAAGACATTTTCGCTCTAGGTCACTTAGTTTAGGAGATATGGGCAAAATAAGTTTTTCATATCAAAATGTCAATTTTTTTAGGTTTTGGGTGGATTTTTCAATTTTTTGATGGGGGTCACGAATTAAAGTCATTTTCGCTCTAGGACACATATTTAAGGAGATATGGGCAAAAGAAGTTTTTCATATAAAAATTTCAATTTTTTTAGGTTTTGGGTGGATTTTTCAATTTTTTTGTGGTGGTCACGAATTAAAGTCCTTTTCGCTCTAGGACGCATATTTAAGGAGATATGGGCGAAAGAAGTTTTTCATATAAAAATTTCAATTTTTTTTAGGTTTTGGGTGGATTTTTCAATTTTTTTGGGGTGGTCACGAATTAAAGTCCTTTTCGCTCTAGGACACATATTTAAGAGATATGGGCAAAAGAAGTTTTTCATATAAAAATTTCAATTTTTTTAGCTTTTGGGTGGATTTTGCAATTTTTTGAGGGTGGTCACGAATTAAAGTCCTTTTCGCTCTAGGACGCATAGTTAAGGAGATATGGGCAAAAGAAGTTTTTCATATAAAAATTTAAATTTTTTTAGGTTTTGAGTGGATTTTGCAATTTTTTGAGGGTGGTCACGAATTAAAGTCCTTTTCGCTCTAGGACGCATATTTAAGGAGATATGGGCAAAAGAAGTTTTTCATATAAAAATTTCAAATTTTTAGGTTTTGGGTGGATTTTTCAATTTTTTGAGGGTGGTCACGAATTAAAGACCTTTTCGCTCTAGGACGCTTAGTTTAGGAGATATGGGCAAAATAAGTTTTTCATATAAAAACTTAAATTTTTGTTTAGGTTTAGGTGGATTTTTCAATTTTTTGAGGGTGGTCACGGATTTTTCAATATTTTGAGGGTGTCACGAATTAAAGTCCTTTTCGCTCTAGGACGCATATTTAAGGAGATATGGGCAAAAGAAGTTTTTCATATAAAAATGTCAATTTTTTTAGGTTTTGAGTGGATTTTGCAATTTTTTGAGGGTGGTCACGAATTAAAGTCCTTTTCGCTCTAGGACGCATAGTTAAGGAGATATGGGCAAAAAAAGTTTTTCATATAAAAATTTCAATTTTTTTAGGTTTTGGGTGGATTTTGCAATTTTTTGGGGGTGGTCACGAATTAAAGTCCTTTTCGCTCTAGGACGCATATTTAAGGAGATATGGACAAAAGAAGTTTTTCATATAAAAATTTTAATTTTTCTAGGTTTTGGGTGGATTTTTCAATTTTTTTGTGGTGGTCACGAATTAAAGGCCTTTTCGCTCTAGGACGCATATTTAAGGAGATATAGCCAAAAGAAGATTTTCATATAAAAATTTCAATTTTTTTAGGTTTTGGGTGGATTTTTCAATTTTTTGAGGGTGGTCACGAATTAAAGTCCTTTTCGCTCTAGGACGCATATTTAAGGAGATATGGGCAAAAGAAGTTTTTCATATAAAAATTTCAATTTTTTTAGGTTTTGAGTGGATTTTTCAATTTTTTGGGGGTGGTCACGAATTAAAGCCCTTTTCGCTCTAGGACGCATATTTAAGGAGATATGGGCAAAATAAGTTTTTCATATAAAAATTTCAATTTTTTTAGGTTTTGGGTGGATTTTTCAATTTTTTTTGGGGTGGTCACGAAATAAAGTCCTTTTCGCTCTAGGACGCATAGTTTAGGAGATATGGGCAAAAGAAGTTTTTCATATAAAAATTTCAATTTTTTTAGGTTTTGGGTGGATTTTTCAATTTTTTGAGGGTGGTCACGAATTAAAGTTCTTTTTCGCTCTAGGACGCATATTTAAGGAGATATGGGCAAAAGAAGTTTTTCATATAAAAATTTAAATTTTTTTAGGTTTTGGGTGGATTTTTCAATTTTTTGAGGGTGGTCACGAATTATCATCCTTTTCGCTCTAGGACGCATATTTAAGGAGATATAGCCAAAAGAAGTTTTTCATATAAAAATTTCAATTTTTTTAGGTTTTGGGTGGATTTTTCAATTTTTTGAGGGTGGTCACGAATTAAAGTCCTTTTCGCTCTAGGACGCATATTTAAGGAGATATGGGCAAAAGAAGTTTTTCATATAAAAATTTCAATTTTTTTAGGTTTTGGGTGGATTTTTCAATTTTTTTAGGGTGGTCACGAATTAAAGTCCTTTTCGCTCTAGGACGCTTAGTTTAGGAGATATGGGCAAAAGAAGTGTTTCATAAAAAATTTCAATTTTTTTAGGTTTTGGGTGGATTTTTCAATTTTTTGGGGGTGGTCACGAATTAAAGTCCTTTTCGCTCTACGACGCATATTTAAGGAGATATGGGCAAAAGAAGTTTTTCATATAAAAATTTAAATTTTTTTTAGGATTTGGGCGGATTTTGCAATTTTTTTAGGGTGGTCACGAATTAAAGTCCTTTTCGCTCTAGGACGCATAGTTAAGGAGATATGGGCAAAAAAAGTTTTTCATATAAAAATTTCAATTTTTTTAGGTTTTGGGTGGATTTTGCAATTTTTTGGGGGTGGTCACGAATTAAAGTCCTTTTCGCTCTAGGACGCATATTTAAGGAGATATGGACAAAAGAAGTTTTTCATATAAAAATTTTAATTTTTCTAGGTTTTGGGTGGATTTTTCAATTTTTTTGTGGTGGTCACGAATTAAAGGCCTTTTCGCTCTAGGACGCATATTTAAGGAGATATAGCCAAAAGAAGATTTTCATATAAAAATTTCAATTTTTTTAGGTTTTGGGTGGATTTTTCAATTTTTTGAGGGTGGTCACGAATTAAAGTCCTTTTCGCTCTAGGACGCATATTTAAGGAGATATGGGCAAAAGAAGTTTTTCATATAAAAATTTCAATTTTTTTAGGTTTTGAGTGGATTTTTCAATTTTTTGGGGGTGGTCACGAATTAAAGTCCTTTTCGCTCTAGGACGCATATTTAAGGAGATATGGGCAAAATAAGTTTTTCATATAAAAATTTCAATTTTTTTAGGTTTTGGGTGGATTTTTCAATTTTTTTTGGGGTGGTCACGAAATAAAGTCCTTTTCGCTCTAGGACGCATAGTTTAGGAGATATGGGCAAAAGAAGTTTTTCATATAAAAATTTCAATTTTTTTAGGTTTTGGGTGGATTTTTCAATTTTTTGAGGGTGGTCACGAATTAAAGTTCTTTTTCGCTCTAGGACGCATATTTAAGGAGATATGGGCAAAAGAAGTTTTTCATATAAAAATTTAAATTTTTTTAGGTTTTGGGTGGATTTTTCAATTTTTTGAGGGTGGTCACGAATTATCATCCTTTTCGCTCTAGGACGCATATTTAAGGAGATATAGCCAAAAGAAGTTTTTCATATAAAAATTTCAATTTTTTTAGGTTTTGGGTGGATTTTTCAATTTTATGAGGGTGGTCACGAATTAAAGTCCTTTTCGCTCTAGGACGCATATTTAAGGAGATATGGGCAAAAGAAGTTTTTCATATAAAAATTTCAATTTTTTTAGGTTTTGGGTGGATTTTTCAATTTTTTTGTGGTGGTCACGAATTAAAGTCCTTTTCGCTCTAGGACGCATATTTAAGGAGATATGGGCGAAAGAAGTTTTTCATATAAAAATTTCAATTTTTTTTAGGTTTTGGGTGGATTGTTCAATTTTTTTGGGGTGGTCACGAATTAAAGTCCTTTTCGCTCTAGGACGCTTAGTTTAGGAGATATGGGCAAAAGAAGTGTTTCATAAAAAATTTCAATTTTTTTAGGTTTTGGGTGGATTTTTCAATTTTTTGGGGGTGGTCACGAATTAAAGTCCTTTTCGCTCTACGACGCATATTTAAGGAGATATGGGCAAAAGAACTTTTTCATATAAAAATTTAAATTTTTTTTAGGATTTGGGCGGATTTTGCAATTTTTTGAGGGTTGTCACGAATTAAAGTCCTTTTCGCTCTAGGACGCATATATAAGGAGATATGGGCAAAAGAAGTTTTTCATATAAAAATTTAAATTTTTTTAGGATTTGGGTGGATTTTTGAATTTTTTGAGGGTTGTCACGAATTAAAGTCCTTTTCGCTCTAGGACGCATATTTAAGGAGATATGGGCAAAAGAAGTTTTTCATATAAAAATTTCAATTTTTTTAGGTTTTGGGTGGATTTTTTAATTTTTTGAGGGTGGTAACGAATTAAAGTCCTTTTCGCTCTAGGACGCATATTTAAGAAGTTTTGCATATAAAAATTTCAATTCTTTTAGGTTTTGGGTGGATTTTTCAATTTTTTGGGGGTGGTAACGAATTAAAGTCCTTTTCGCTCTAGGACGCATATTTAAGGAGATATGGGCAAAAGAAGTTTTTCATATAAAAATTTCAATTTTTTTAGGTTTTGGGTGGATTTTTCAATTTTTTGAGGGTGCTCACGAATTAAAGACATTTTCGCTCTAGGTCACTTAGTTTAGGAGATATGGGCAAAATAAGTTTTTCATATCAAAATGTCAATTTTTTTAGGTTTTGGGTGGATTTTTCAATTTTTTGATGGGGGTCACGAATTAAAGTCATTTTCGCTCTAGGACACATATTTAAGGAGATATGGGCAAAAGAAGTTTTTCATATAAAAATTTCAATTTTTTTAGGTTTTGGGTGGATTTTTCAATTTTTTTGTGGTGGTCACGAATTAAAGTCCTTTTCGCTCTAGGACGCATATTTAAGGAGATATGGGCGAAAGAAGTTTTTCATATAAAAATTTCAATTTTTTTTAGGTTTTGGGTGGATTGTTCAATTTTTTTGGGGTGGTCACGAATTAAAGTCCTTTTCGCTCTAGGACACATATTTAAGAGATATGGGCAAAAGAAGTTTTTCATATAAAAATTTCAATTTTTTTAGCTTTTGGGTGGATTTTGCAATTTTTTGAGGGTGGTCACGAATTAAAGTCCTTTTCGCTCTAGGACGCATAGTTAAGGAGATATGGGCAAAAGAAGTTTTTCATATAAAAATTTAAATTTTTTTAGGTTTTGGGTGGATTTTGCAATTTTTTGAGGGTGGTCACGAATTAAAGTCCTTTTCGCTCTAGGACGCATATTTAAGGAGATATGGGCAAAAGAAGTTTTTCATATAAAAATTTCAAATTTTTAGGTTTTGGGTGGATTTTTCAATTTTTTGAGGGTGGTCACGAATTAAAGACCTTTTCGCTCTAGGACGCTTAGTTTAGGAGATATGGGCAAAATAAGTTTTTCATATAAAAACTTAAATTTTTGTTTAGGTTTAGGTGGATTTTTCAATTTTTTGAGGGTGGTCACGGATTTTTCAATATTTTGAGGGTGTCACGAATTAAAGTCCTTTTCGCTCTAGGACGCATATTTAAGGAGATATGGGCAAAAAAAGTTTTTCATATAAAAATTTCAATTTTTTTAGGTTTTGGGTGGATTTTGCAATTTTTTGGGGGTGGTCACGAATTAAAGTCCTTTTCGCTCTAGGACGCATATTTAAGGAGATATGGACAAAAGAAGTTTTTCATATAAAAATTTTAATTTTTCTAGGTTTTGGGTGGATTTTTTAATTTTTTTGTGGTGGTCACGAATTAAAGGCCTTTTCGCTCTAGGACGCATATTTAAGGAGATATAGCCAAAAGAAGATTTTCATATAAAAATTTCAATTTTTTTAGGTTTTGGGTGGATTTTTCAATTTTTTGAGGGTGGTCACGAATTAAAGTCCTTTTCGCTCTAGGACGCATATTTAAGGAGATATGGGCAAAAGAAGTTTTTCATATAAAAATTTCAATTTTTTTAGGTTTTGAGTGGATTTTTCAATTTTTTGGGGGTGGTCACGAATTAAAGTCCTTTTCGCTCTAGGACGCATATTTAAGGAGATATGGGCAAAATAAGTTTTTCATATAAAAATTTCAATTTTTTTAGGTTTTGGGTGGATTTTTCAATTTTTTTTGGGGTGGTCACGAAATAAAGTCCTTTTCGCTCTAGGACGCATAGTTTAGGAGATATGGGCAAAAGAAGTTTTTCATATAAAAATTTCAATTTTTTTAGGTTTTGGGTGGATTTTTCAATTTTTTGAGGGTGGTCACGAATTAAAGTTCTTTTTCGCTCTAGGACGCATATTTAAGGAGATATGGGCAAAAGAAGTTTTTCATATAAAAATTTAAATTTTTTTAGGTTTTGGGTGGATTTTTCAATTTTTTGAGGGTGGTCACGAATTATCATCCTTTTCGCTCTAGGACGCATATTTAAGGAGATATAGCCAAAAGAAGTTTTTCATATAAAAATTTCAATTTTTTTAGGTTTTGGGTGGGTTTTTCAATTTTTTGAGGGTGGTCACGAATTAAAGTCCTTTTCGCTCTAGGACGCATATTTAAGGAGATATGGGCAAAAGAAGTTTTTCATATAAAAATTTCAATTTTTTTAGGTTTTGGGTGGATTTTTCAATTTTTTTAGGGTGGTCACGAATTAAAGTCCTTTTCGCTCTAGGACGCTTAGTTTAGGAGATATGGGCAAAAGAAGTGTTTCATATAAAAATTTCAATTTTTTTAGGTTTTGGGTGGATTTTTCAATTTTTTGGGGGTGGTCACGAATTAAAGTCCTTTTCGCTCTACGACGCATATTTAAGGAGATATGGGCAAAAGAACTTTTTCATATAAAAATTTAATTTTTTTTTAGGATTTGGGTGGATTTTGCAATTTTTTTAGGGTGGTCACGAATTAAAGTCCTTTTCGCTCTAGGACGCATATATAAGGAGATATGGGCAAAAGAAGTTTTTCATATAAAAATTTAAATTTTTTTAGGATTTGGGTGGATTTTTGAATTTTTTGAGGGTTGTCACGAATTAAAGTCCTTTTCGCTCTAGGACGCATATTTAAGGAGATATGGGCAAAAGAAGTTTTTCATATAAAAATTTCAATTTTTTTAGGTTTTGGGTGGATTTTTTAATTTTTTGAGGGTGGTAACGAATTAAAGTCCTTTTCGCTCTAGGACGCATATTTAAGAAGTTTTTCATATAAAAATTTCAATTCTTTTAGGTTTTGGGTGGATTTTTCAATTTTTTGGGGGTGGTCACGAATTAAAGTCCTTTTCGCTGTAGGTCGCATATTTAAGGAGATATGGGCAAAAGAAGTTTTTCATATAAAAATTTCAATTTTTTTAGGTTTTGAGTGGATTTTTCAATTTTTTGAGGGTGGTCACGAATTAAAGTCCTTTTCGCTCTAGGTCGCATATTTAAGGAGATATGGGCAAAAGAAGTTTTTCATATAAAAATTTCAATTTTTTTAGGTTTTGAGTGGATTTTTCAATTTTTTGGGGTGGTCACGAATTATCATCCTTTTCGCTATAGGACGCATATAAGGAGATATGGGCAAAAGAAGTTTTTCATATAAAAATTTAAATTTTTTTAGGATTTGGGTGGATTTTTGAATTTTTTGAGGGTGGTCACGAATTAAAGTCCTTTTCGCTCTAGGACGCATATTTAAGGAGATATGGGCAAAAGAAGTTTTTCATATAAAAATTTCAATTTTTTTAGGTTTTGGGTGGATTTTTCAATTTTTTGAGGGTTGTCACGAATTAAAGTCCTTTTCGCTCTAGGACACATATTTAAGGAGATATGGGCAAAAGAAGTTTTTCATATAAAAATTTAAATTTTTTTAGGTTTTGGGTGGATTTTTTAATTTTTTGAGGGTGGTAACGAATTAAAGTCCTTTTCGCTCAAGGACGCATATTTAAGAAGTTTTTCATATAAAAATTTCAATTCTTTTAGGTTTTGGGTGGATTTTTCAATTTTTTGGGGGTGGTAACGAATTAAAGTCCTTTTCGCTCTAGGACGCATATTTAAGGAGATATGGGCAAAAGAAGTTTTTCATATAAAAATTTCAAGTTTTTTAGGTTTTGGATGGATTTTGCAATTTTTTTTTGGGTGGTCACGAATTAAAGTCCTTTTCGCTCTAGGTCGCATATTTAAGGAGATATGGGCAAAAGAAGTTTTTCATATAAAAATTTCAATTTTTTAGGTTTTGGGTGGATTTGTCAATTTTTTGAGGGTGGTCACGAATTATCATCCTTTTCGCTCTAGGACGCATATTTAAGGAGATATAGCCAAAAGAAGTTTTTCATATAAAAATTTCAATTTTTTTAGGTTTTGGGTGGATTTTTCAATTTTTTGAGGGTGGTCACGAATTAAAGTCCTTTTCGCTCTAGGACGCATATTTAAGGAGATATGGGCAAAAGAAGTTTTTCATATAAAAATTTCAATTGTTTTAGGTTTTGGGTGGATTTTTCAATTTTTTTAGGGTGGTCACGAATTAAAGTCCTTTTCGCTCTAGGACGCTTAGTTTAGGAGATATGGGCAAAAGAAGTGTTTCATATAAAAATTTCAATTTTTTTAGGTTTTGGGTGGATTTTTCAATTTTTTGGGGGTGGTCACGAATTAAAGTCCTTTTCGCTCTACGACGCATATTTAAGGAGATATGGGCAAAAGAAGTTTTTCATATAAAAATTTAAATTTTTTTAGGTTTTGAATGGACTTTTCAATTTTTTGGGGGTGGTCACGAATTAAAGTCCTTTTCGCTCTAGGACGCATATTTAAGGAGATATGGACAAAAGAAGTTTTTCATATAAAAATTTTAATTTTTCTAGGTTTTTAGGTGGATTTTTCAATTTTTTTGTGGTGGTCACGAATTAAAGGCCTTTTCGCTCTAGGACGCATATTTAAGGAGATATAGCCAAAAGAAGATTTTCATATAAAAATTTAAATTTTTTTAGGTTTTGGGTGGATTTTTAAATTTTTTGAGGGTGGTCACGAATTAAAGTCCTTTTCGCTCTAGGACGCATATTTAAGGAGATATAGGCAAAAGAAGTTTTTCATATAAAAATTTCAATTTTTTTAGGTTTTGAGTGGATTTTTCAATATTTTGAGGGTGTCACGAATTAAAGTCCTTTTCGCTCTAGGACGCATATTTAAGGAGATATGGGCAAAATAAGTTTTTCATATAATAATTTCAATTTTTTTAAGTTTTGGGTGGATTTTTCAATTTTTTTTGGGGTGGTCACGAAATAAAGTCCTTTTCGCTCTAGGACGCATAGTTTAGGAGATATGGGCAAAATAAGTTTTTCATATAAAAATTTCAATTTTTTTAGGTTTTGGGTGGATTTTTCAATTTTTTGAGGGTGGTCACGAATTAAAGTCCTTTTCGCTCTAGGAAGCATATTTAAGGAGATATGGGCAAAAGAGGTTTTTCATATAAAAATTTAAATTTTTTTTGGTTTTGGGTGGATTTTTCAATTTTTTGAGGGTGGTCACGAATTATCATCCTTTTCGCTCTAGGACGCATATTTAAAGAGATATAGCCAAAAGAAGTTTTTCATATAAAAATTTCAATTTTTTTAGGTTTTGAGTGGATTTTTCAATTTTTTGGGGGTGGTCACGAATTAAAGTCCTTTTCGCTCTAGGACGCATATTTAAGGAGATATGGGCAAAATAAGTTTTTCATATAAAAATATCAATTTTTTTAGGTTTGGAGTGGACTTTTCAATTTTTTGGGGGTGGTCACGAATTAAAGTCCTTTTCGCTCTAGGACGCATATTTAAGGAGATATGGACAAAAGAAGTTTTTCATATAGAAATTTAATTTTTTTTAGGTTTTGAGTGGACTTTTCAATTTTTTGGGGGTGGTCACGAATTAAAGTCCTTTTCGCTCTAGGACGCATATTTAAGGAGATATGGACAAAAGAAGTTTTTCATATAAAAATTTAAATTTTTTTAGGTTTTGGGTGGACTTTTCAATTTTTTGGGGGTGGTCACGAATTAAAGTCCTTTTCGCTCTAGGACGCATATATAAGGAGATATGGGCAAAAGAAGTTTTTCATATAAAAATTTAAATTTTTTTAGGATTTGGGTGGATTTTGCAATTTTTTTAGGGTGGTCACGAATTAAAGTCCTTTTCGCTCTAGGACGCATATATAAGGAGATATGGGCAAAAGAAGTTTTTCATATAAAAATTTCAATTTTTTTAGGATTTGGGTGGATTTTGCAATTTTTTGGGGGTGGTCACGAATTAAAGTCCTTTTCGCTCTAGGACGCATATTTAAGGAGATATGGACAAAAGAAGTTTTTCATATAAAAATTTTATTTTTCTAGGTTTTGGGTGGATTTTTCAATTTTTTTGTGGTGGTCACGAATTAAAGGCCTTTTCGCTCTAGGACGCATATTTAAGGAGATATGGGCAAAATAAGTTTTTCATATAAAAATTTCAATTTTTTTAGGTTTTGGGTGGATTTTTCAATTTTTTGAGGGTGGTCACGAATTAAAGTCCTTTTCGCTCTAGGACGCATATTTAAGGAGATATGGGCAAAAGAAGTTTTTCATATAAAAATTTCAATTTTTTTAGGTTTTGAGTGGATTTTTCAATTTTTTGGGGGTGGTCACGAATTAAAGTCCTTTTCGCTCTAGGACGCATATTTAAGGAGATATGGGCAAAAGAAGTTTTTCATATAAAAATTTCAATTTTTTTAGGTTTTGGGTGGATTTTTCAATTTTTTTTGGGGTGGTCACGAAATAAAGTCCTTTTCGCTCTAGGACGCATAGTTTAGGAGATATGGGCAAAAGAAGTTTTTCATATAAAAATTTAAATTTTTTTAGGTTTTGGGTGGATTTTTCAATTTTTTGAGGGTGGTCACGAATTATCATCCTTTTCGCTCTAGGACGCATATTTAAGGAGATATAGCCAAAAGAAGTTTTTCATATAAAAATTTCAATTTTTTTAGGTTTTGGGTGGATTTTTCAATTTTTTGAGGGTGGTCACGAATTAAAGTCCTTTTCGCTCTAGGACGCATATTTAAGAAGATATGGGCAAAAGAAGTTTTTCATATAAAAATTTCAATTTTTTTAGGTTTTGGGTGAATTTTTCAATTTTTTTGGGGTGGTCACGAATTATAGTCCTTTTCGCTCTAGGACGCTTAGTTTAGGAGATATGGGCAAAAGAAGTTTTTCATATTAAAATTTCAATTTTTTTAGGTTTTGAGTGGATTTTTCAATTTTTTGGGGGTGGTCACGAATTAAAGTCCTTTTCGCTCTAGGACGCATATTTAAGGAGATATGGGCAAAATAAGTTTTTCATATAAAAATTTCAATTTTTTTAGGTTTTGGGTGGATTTTTCAATTTTTTTGTGGTGGTCACGAATTTAAGGCCTTTTCTCTCTAGGACGCATATTTAAGGAGATATAGCCAAAAGAAGATTTTCATATAAAAATTTCAATTTTTTTAGGTTTTGGGTGGATTTTTCAATTTTTTGAGGGTGGTCACGAATTAAAGTCCTTTTCGCTCTAGGACGCATATTTAAGGAGATATGGGCAAAAGAAGTTTTTCATATAAAAATTTCAATTTTTTTAGGTTTTGGGTGGATTTTTCAATTTTTTTTTGGGGTGGTCACGAAATAAAGTCCTTTTCGCTCTAGGACGCATAGTTTAGGAGATATGGGCAAAAGAAGTTTTTCATATAAAAATTTCAATTTTTTTAGGTTTTGGGTGGATTTTTCAATTTTTTGAGGGTGGTCACGAATTAAAGTTCTTTTTCGCTCTAGGACGCATATTTAAGGAGATATGGGCAAAAGAAGTTTTTCATATAAAAATTTAAATTTTTTTAGGTTTTGGGTGGATTTTTCAATTTTTTGAGGGTGGTCACGAATTATCATCCTTTTCGCTCTAGGACGCATATTTAAGGAGATATAGCCAAAAGAAGTTTTTCATATAAAAATTTCAATTTTTTTAGGTTTTGGGTGGATTTTTCAATTTTTTGAGGGTGGTCACGAATTAAAGTCCTTTTCGCTCTAGGACGCATATTTAAGGAGATATGGGCAAAAGAAGTTTTTCATATAAAAATATCAATTTTTTTAGGTTTTGGGTGGATTTTTCAATTTTTTTAGGGTGGTCACGAATTAAAGTCCTTTTCGCTCTAGGACGCTTAGTTTAGGAGATATGGGCAAAAGAAGTGTTTCATATAAAAATTTCAATTTTTTTAGGTTTTGGGTGGATTTTTCAATTTTTTGGGGGTGGTCACGAATTAAAGTCCTTTTCGCTCTAGGACGCATATATAAGGAGATATGGGCAAAAGAAGTTTTTCATATAAAAATTTAAATTTTTTTTAGGATTTGGGTGGATTTTGCAATTTTTTTAGGGTGGTCACGAATTAAAGTCCTTTTCGCTCTAGGACGCATATATAAGGAGATATGGGCAAAAGAAGTTTTTCATATAAAAATTTAAATTTTTTTAGGATTTGGGTGGATTTTTGAATTTTTTGAGGGTGGTCACGAATTAAAGTCCTTTTCGCTCTAGGACGCATATTTAAGGAGATATGGGCAAAAGAAGTTTTTCATATAAAAATTTCAATTTTTTTAGGTTTTGGGTGGATTTTTCAATTTTTTGAGGGTTGTCACGAATTAAAGTACTTTTCGCTCTAGGACGCATATTTAAGGAGATATGGGCAAAAGAAGTTTTTCATATAAAAATTTCAATTTTTTTAGGTTTTGGGTGGATTTTTTAATTTTTTGAGGGTGGTAACGAATTAAAGTCCTTTTCGCTCTAGGACGCATATTTAAGAAGTTTTTCATATAAAAATTTCAATTCTTTTAGGTTTTGGGTGGATTTTTCAATTTTTTGGGGGTGGTAACGAATTAAAGTCCTTTTCGCTCTAGGACGCATATTTAAGGAGATATGGGCAAAAGAAGTTTTTCATATAAAAATTTCAATTTTTTTAGGTTTTGGGTGGATTTTTCAATTTTTTGGGGGTGGTCACGAATTAAAGTCCTTTTCGCTCTAGGTCGCATATTTAAGGAGATATGGGCAAAAGAAGTTTTTCATATAAAAATTTCAATTTTTTTAGGTTTTGAGTGGATTTTTCAATTTTTTGGGGTGGTCACGAATTATCATCCTTTTCGCTATAGGACGCATATTTAAGGAGATATGGGCAAAAGAAGTTTTTCATATAAAAATTTCAATTTTTTTAGGTTTTGGGTGGATTTTTCAATTTTTTTGGGGTGGTCACGAATTATAGTCCTTTTCGCTCTAGGACGCTTAGTTTAAGAGATATGGGCAAAAAAAGCTTTTCATATAAAAATTTCAATTTTTTTAGGTTTTGGGTGGATTTTTCAATTTTTTGATGGGGGTCACGAATTAAAGTCCTTTTCGCTCTAGGACGCATATTTAAGGAGAAGAAGAAAGTTTTTCATATAAAAATTTCAATTTTTTTACGTTTTGGGTGGATTTTTCATTTTTTTTTTTTTTGGGTGGTCACGAATTAAAGTCCTTTTCGCTCTAGGACACATATTCAAGAAGATATGGGCAAAAGAAGTTTTTCATATAAAAATTTCAATTTTTTTAGGTTTTGGGTGGATTTTTCAATTTTTTGGGGGTGGTCACGAATTAAAGTCCTTTTCGCTCTAGGACGCTTAGTTTATGAGATATGGACAAAATAAGTTTTTCATATAAATTCTTTTTTTAGGTTTTGGGTGGATTTTGCAATTTTTTGAGGGTGGTCACGAATTAAAGTCCTTTTCGCTCTAGGACGCATATTTAAGGAGTTTTTCATATAAAAATTTAATTTTTTTTGGTTTTGGGTGGATTTTTCAATTCTTTGAGGGTGAACACGAGTTAAAGTCCTTTTCGCTCTAGGACGCATATTTAAGGAGATATCGGCAAAAGAAGTTTTTCATATAAAAATTTCAATTTTTTTAGGTTTTGGGTGGATTTTGCAATTTTTTGAGGGAGGTCACGAATTAAAGTCCTTTTCGCTATAGGACGCATATTTAAAGAGATATCGGCAAAAGAAGTTTTTCATATAAAAATTTCAATTTTTTTAGGTTTTGGGTGGATTTTGCAATTTTTTGAGGGAGGTCACGAATTAAAGTCCTTTTCGCTCTAGGACGCATATTTAAGGAGATATGGGCGAAAGAAGTTTTTCATATAAAAATTAAATTTTTTTTAGATTTTGGGTGGATTTTTCACTTTTTTGGGGGTGCTCACGAATTAAAGACATTTTCGCTCTAGGTCGCTTAGTTTAGGAGATATGGGCAAAATAAGTTTTTCATACAAAAATGTCAATTTTTTTAGGGTTTGGGAGGATTTTTCAATTTTTTGATGGGGGTCACGAATTAAAGTCCTTTTCGCTCTAGGACGCATATTTAAGGAGAAGAATAAAGTTTTTCATATAAAAATTTCAATTTTTTTAGGTTTTGGGTGGATTTTTCAATTTTTTTGTGGTAGTCACGAATTAAAGTCCTTTTCGCTCTAGGACGCATATTTAAGGAGATATGGGCGAAAGAAGTTTTTCATATAAAAATTTCAATTTTTTTAGGTTTTGGGTGGATTTTTCAATTTTTTTGGGGTGGTCACGAATTAAAGTCCTTTTCGCTCTAGGACACATATTTAAGGAGATATGGGCAAAAGAAGTTTTTCATATAAAAATTTCAATTTTTTTAGGTTTTGGGTGGATTTTGCAATTTTTTGGGGTGGTCACGAAATAAAGTCCTTTTCGCTCTAGGACTCATAGTTAAGGAGATATGGGCAAAAGAAGTTTTTCATATAAAAATTTAAATTTTTTTAGGTTTTGGGTGGTTTTTGCAATTTTTTGAGGGTGGTCACGAATTAAAGTCCTTTTCGCTCTAGGACGCATATTTAAGGAGATATGTTCAAAAGAAGTTTTTCATATAAAAATTTAAATTTTTTTAGATTTGGGTGAATTTTTCACTTTTTTGGGGGTGCTCACGAATTAAAGACCTTTTCGCTCTAGGACGCATATTTAAGGAGATATGGGCAAAATAAGGTTTTCATATAAAAATTTCAATTTTTTTAGGTTTTGGGTGGATTTTTCAATTTTTTGAGGGTGGTCACGAATTAAAGTCCTTTTCGCTCTAGGACGCATATTTAAGGAGATATGGGTAAAAGAGGTTTTTCATATAAAAGTTTAAATTTTTGTTTAGGTTTTAGGTGGATTTTTCAATTTTTTGAGGGTGGTCACTGATTTTTCAATATTTTGAGGGTGTCACGAATTAAAGTCCTTTTCGCTCTAGGACGCATATTTAAGGAGATATGGGCAAAAGAAGTTTTTCATATAAAAATTTAAATTTTTTTAGGTTTTGAATGGACTTTTCAATATTTTGGGGGTGGTCACGAATTAAAGTCCTTTTCGCTCTAGGACGCATATTTAAGGAGATATGGACAAAAGAAGTTTTTCATATAAAAATTTTAATTTTTCTAGGTTTTTGGGTGGATTTTTCAATTTTTTGAGGGTGGTCACGAATTAAAGTCCTTTTCGCTCTAGGACGCATATTTAAGGAGATATGGGCAAAAGAAGTTTTTCATATAAAAATTTCAATTTTTTTAGGTTTTGGGTGGATTTTTTAATTTTTTGAGGGTGGTCACGAATTAAAGTCCTTTTCGCTCTAGGACACATATTTAAGGAGATATAGCCAAAAGAAGATTTTCATATAAAAATTTCAATCTTTTTAGGTTTTGGGTGGATTTTTCAATTTTTTGAGGGTGGTCACGAATTAAAGTCCTTTTCGCTCTAGGGCGCATATTTAAGGAGATATGGGCAAAAGAAGTTTTTCATATAAAAATTTCAATTTTTTTAGGTTTTGAGTGGATTTTTCAATTTTTCGAGGGTGGTCACGAATTAAAGTCCTTTTCGCTCTAGGACGCATATTTAAGGAGATATGGGCAAAATAAGTTTTTCATATAAAAATTTCAATTTTTTTAGGATTTATGTGGATTTTTGAATTTTTTGAGGATGGTCACGAATTAAAGTCCTTTTCGCTCTAGGACGCATATTTAAGGAGATATGGGCAAAAGAAGTTTTTCATATAAAAATTTCAATTTTTTTAGGTTTTGGGTGGATTTTTTAATTTTTTGAGGGTGGTCACGAATTAAAGTCCTTTTCGCTCTAAGACGCATATTTAAGGAGATATGGGCAAAGGAAGTTTTTCATATAAAAATTTCAATTTTTTTAGGTTTTGGGTGGATTTTTTAATTTTTTGAGGGTGGTTACGAATTAAAGTCCTTTTCGCTCTAGGACGCATATTTAAGGAGATATGGACAAAAGAAGTTTTTCATATAAAAATTTAAATTTTTCTAGGTTTTGGGTGAATTTTTAAATTTTTTGAGGGTGGTCACGAATTAAAGTCCTTTTCGCTCTAGGACGCATATTTAAGGAGATATAGCCAAAAGAAGTTTTTCATATAAAAATTTCAATTTTTTTAGGTTTGGGTGGATTTTTCAATATTTTTGGGGTGGTCATGAATTAAAGTCCTTTTAGCTCTAGGACGCATATTTAAGGAGATATGGGCAAAAGAAGTTTTTCATATAAAAATTTCAATTTTTTTAGGTTTTGAGTGGATTTTTCAATTTTTTGGGGGTGGTCACGAATTAAAGTCCTTTTCGCTCTAGGACGCATAGTTTAGGAGATATGGGCAAAATAAGTTTTTCATATAAAAATTTCAAACTTTTTAGGTTTTGGGTGGATTTTTCACTTTTTTGAGGGTGGTCACGAATTAAAGTCCTTTTCGCTCTAGGACGCATATTTAAGGAGAAGAATAAAGTTTTTCATATAAAAATTTCAATTTTTTTAGGTTTTGGGTGGATTTTTCAATTTTTTTGTGGTGGTCACGAATTAAAGTCCTTTTCGCTCTAGGACGCATATTTAAGGAGATATGGGCAAAAGAAGTTTTTCATATAAAAATTTCATTTTTTTAGGTTTTGAGTGGATTTTTCAATTTTTTGGGGGTGGTCACGAATTAAAGTCCTTTTCGCTCTAGGACGCATATATAAGGAGATATGGGCAAAAGAAGTTTTTCATATAAAAATTTCATTTTTTTTAGGTTTTGGGTGGATTTTTTAATTTTTTGAGGGTGGTCACGAATTAAAGTCCTTTTCGCTCTAGGACGCATATTTAAGGAGATATGGACAAAAGAAGTTTTTCATATAAAAATTTCAATTTTTTTTAGGTTTTGGGTGGATTTTTCAATTTTTTTTGGGGTGGTCACGAAATAAAGTTCTTATCGCTCTAGGACGCATAGTTTAGGAGATATGGGCAAAATAAGTTTTTCATATAAAAATTTCAAATTTTTTAGGTTTTGGGTGGATTTTTCAATTTTTTGAGGGTGGTCACGAATTAAAGTCATTTTCGCTCTAAGACGCATATTTAAGGAGATATGGGCAAAAGAAGTTTTTCATATAAAAATTTAAATTTTTTTAGGATTTGGGTGAATTTTTTAATTTTTTGAGGGTGGTCACGAATTAAAGTCCTTTTCGCTCTAGGACGCATATTTAAGGAGATATGGGCAAAAGAAGTTTTTCATATAAAAATTTAAATTTTTCTAGGTTTTGGGTGAATTTTTAAATTTTTTGAGGGTGGTCACGAATTAAAGTCCTTTTCGCTCTAGGACGCATATTTAAGGAGATATAGCCAAAAGAAGTTTTTCATATAAAAATTTCAATTTTTTTAGGTTTTGGGTGGATTTTTCAATATTTTTGGGGTGGTCATGAATTAAAGTCCTTTTCGCTCTAGGTCGCATATTTAAGGAGATATGGGCAAAAGAAGTTTTTCATATAAAAATTTCAATTTTTTTAGGTTTTGAGTGGATTTTTCAATTTTTTTTGGGGTGGTCACGAAATAAAGTTCTTTTCGCTCTAGGACGCATAGTTTAGGAGATATGGGCAAAATAAGTTTTTCATATAAAAATTTCAAATTTTTTAGGTTTTGGGTGGATTTTTAAATTTTTTGAGGGTGGTCACGAATTAAAGTCCTTTTCGCTCTAGGACGCATATTTAAGGAGATATGGGCAAAAGAGGTTTTTCATATAAAAATTTAATTTTTTTAGGTTTTGGGTGGATTTTTAAATTTTTTGAGGGTGGTCACGAATTATCATCCTTTTCGCTCTAGGACGCATATTTAAGGAGATATGGGCAAAATAAGTTTTTCATATAAAAATTTCAATTTTTTTAGGATTTATGTGGATTTTTGAATTTTTTGAGGATGGTCACGAATTAAAGTCCTTTTCGCTCTAGGACGCATATTTAAGGAGATATGGGCAAAAGAAGTTTTTCATATAAAAATTTCAATTTTTTTAGGTTTTGGGTGGATTTTTTAATTTTTTGAGGGTGGTCACGAATTAAAGTCCTTTTCGCTCTAAGACGCATATTTAAGGAGATATGGGCAAAGGAAGTTTTTCATATAAAAATTTCAATTTTTTTAGGTTTTGGGTGGATTTTTTAATTTTTTGAGGGTGGTTACGAATTAAAGTCCTTTTCGCTCTAGGACGCATATTTAAGGAGATATGGACAAAAGAAGTTTTTCATATAAAAATTTAAATTTTTCTAGGTTTTGGGTGAATTTTTAAATTTTTTGAGGGTGGTCACGAATTAAAGTCCTTTTCGCTCTAGGACGCATATTTAAGGAGATATAGCCAAAAGAAGTTTTTCATATAAAAATTTCAATTTTTTTAGGTTTTGGGTGGATTTTTCAATATTTTTGGGGTGGTCATGAATTAAAGTCCTTTTAGCTCTAGGACGCATATTTAAGGAGATATGGGCAAAAGAAGTTTTTCATATAAAAATTTCAATTTTTTTAGGTTTTGAGTGGATTTTTCAATTTTTTGGGGGTGGTCACGAATTAAAGTCCTTTTCGCTCTAGGACGCATAGTTTAGGAGATATGGGCAAAATAAGTTTTTCATATAAAAATTTCAAACTTTTTAGGTTTTGGGTGGATTTTTCACTTTTTTGAGGGTGGTCACGAATTAAAGTCCTTTTCGCTCTAGGACGCATATTTAAGGAGAAGAATAAAGTTTTTCATATAAAAATTTCAATTTTTTTAGGTTTTGGGTGGATTTTTCAATTTTTTTGTGGTGGTCACGAATTAAAGTCCTTTTCGCTCTAGGACGCATATTTAAGGAGATATGGGCAAAAGAAGTTTTTCATATAAAAATTTCAATTTTTTTAGGTTTTGAGTGGATTTTTCAATTTTTTGGGGGTGGTCACGAATTAAAGTCCTTTTCGCTCTAGGACGCATATATAAGGAGATATGGGCAAAAGAAGTTTTTCATATAAAAATTTCATTTTTTTTAGGTTTTGGGTGGATTTTTGAATTTTTTGAGGGTGGTCACGAATTAAAGTCCTTTTCGCTCTAGGACACATATTTAAGGAGATATGGACAAAAGAAGTTTTTCATATAAAATATAAGGAGATATGGGCAAAAGAGGTTTTTCATATAAAAATTTAATTTTTTTAGGTTTTGGGTGGATTTTTAAATTTTTTGAGGGTGGTCACGAATTATCATCCTTTTCGCTCTAGGACGCATATTTAAGGAGATATGGGCAAAATAAGTTTTTCATATAAAAATTTCAATTTTTTTAGGATTTATGTGGATTTTTGAATTTTTTGAGGATGGTCACGAATTAAAGTCCTTTTCGCTCTAGGACGCATATTTAAGGAGATATGGGCAAAAGAAGTTTTTCATATAAAAATTTCAATTTTTTTAGGTTTTGGGTGGATTTTTTAATTTTTTGAGGGTGGTCACGAATTAAAGTCCTTTTCGCTCTAAGACGCATATTTAAGGAGATATGGGCAAAGGAAGTTTTTCATATAAAAATTTCAATTTTTTTAGGTTTTGGGTGGATTTTTTAATTTTTTGAGGGTGGTTACGAATTAAAGTCCTTTTCGCTCTAGGACGCATATTTAAGGAGATATGGACAAAAGAAGTTTTTCATATAAAAATTTAAATTTTTCTAGGTTTTGGGTGAATTTTTAAATTTTTTGAGGGTGGTCACGAATTAAAGTCCTTTTCGCTCTAGGACGCATATTTAAGGAGATATAGCCAAAAGAAGTTTTTCATATAAAAATTTCAATTTTTTTAGGTTTTGGGTGGATTTTTCAATATTTTTGGGGTGGTCATGAATTAAAGTCCTTTTAGCTCTAGGACGCATATTTAAGGAGATATGGGCAAAAGAAGTTTTTCATATAAAAATTTCAATTTTTTTAGGTTTTGAGTGGATTTTTCAATTTTTTGGGGGTGGTCACGAATTAAAGTCCTTTTCGCTCTAGGACGCATAGTTTAGGAGATATGGGCAAAATAAGTTTTTCATATAAAAATTTCAAACTTTTTAGGTTTTGGGTGGATTTTTCACTTTTTTGAGGGTGGTCACGAATTAAAGTCCTTTTCGCTCTAGGACGCATATTTAAGGAGAAGAATAAAGTTTTTCATATAAAAATTTCAATTTTTTTAGGTTTTGGGTGGATTTTTCAATTTTTTTGTGGTGGTCACGAATTAAAGTCCTTTTCGCTCTAGGACGCATATTTAAGGAGATATGGGCAAAAGAAGTTTTTCATATAAAAATTTCAATTTTTTTAGGTTTTGAGTGGATTTTTCAATTTTTTGGGGGTGGTCACGAATTAAAGTCCTTTTCGCTCTAGGACGCATATATAAGGAGATATGGGCAAAAGAAGTTTTTCATATAAAAATTTCATTTTTTTTAGGTTTTGGGTGGATTTTTGAATTTTTTGAGGGTGGTCACGAATTAAAGTCCTTTTCGCTCTAGGACACATATTTAAGGAGATATGGACAAAAGAAGTTTTTCATATAAAAATTTCAATTTTTTTTAGGTTTTGGGTGGATTTTTCAATTTTTTTTGGGGTGGTCACGAAATAAAGTTCTTATCGCTCTAGGACGCATAGTTTAGGAGATATGGGCAAAATAAGTTTTTCATATAAAAATTTCAAATTTTTTAGGTTTTGGGTGGATTTTTCAATTTTTTGAGGGTGGTCACGAATTAAAGTCATTTTCGCTCTAAGACGCATATTTAAGGAGATATGGGCAAAAGAAGTTTTTCATATAAAAATTTAAATTTTTTTAGGATTTGGGTGAATTTTTTAATTTTTTGAGGGTGGTCACGAATTAAAGTCCTTTTCGCTCTAGGACGCATATTTAAGGAGATATGGGCAAAAGAAGTTTTTCATATAAAAATTTAAATTTTTCTAGGTTTTGGGTGAATTTTTAAATTTTTTGAGGGTGGTCACGAATTAAAGTCCTTTTCGCTCTAGGACGCATATTTAAGGAGATATAGCCAAAAGAAGTTTTTCATATAAAAATTTCAATTTTTTTAGGTTTTGGGTGGATTTTTCAATATTTTTGGGGTGGTCATGAATTAAAGTCCTTTTCGCTCTAGGTCGCATATTTAAGGAGATATGGGCAAAAGAAGTTTTTCATATAAAAATTTCAATTTTTTTAGGTTTTGAGTGGATTTTTCAATTTTTTGGGGGTGGTCACGAATTAAAGTCCTTTTCGCTCTAGGACGCATATTTAAGGAGATATGGGCAAAAGAAGTTTTTCATATAAAAATTTCAATTTTTTTAGGTTTTGGGTGGATTTTTCAATTTTTTTTTTGGGTGGTCACGAAATAAAGTTCTTTTCGCTCTAGGACGCATAGTTTAGGAGATATGGGCAAAATAAGTTTTTCATATAAAAATTTCAAATTTTTTAGGTTTTGGGTGGATTTTTAAATTTTTTGAGGGTGGTCACGAATTAAAGTCCTTTTCGCTCTAGGACGCATATTTAAGGAGATATGGGCAAAAGAGGTTTTTCATATAAAAATTTAATTTTTTTAGGTTTTGGGTGGATTTTTAAATTTTTTGAGGGTGGTCACGAATTATCATCCTTTTCGCTCTAGGACGCATATTTAGGGAGATATAGCCAAAAGAAGTTTTTCATATAAAAATTTCAATTTTTTTAGGTTTTGGGTGGATTTTTCAATTTTTTGAGGGTGGTCACGAATCAGGACTTTGATTTCGCTCTAGGACGCATATTTAAGGAGATATGGGCAAAAGAAGTTTTTCATATAAAAATTTCAATTTTTTTAGGTTTTGGGTGGATTTTTCAATTTTTTTAGGGTGGTCACGAATTAAAGTCCTTTTCGCTCTAGGACGCTTAGTTTAGGAGATATGGGCAAAAGAAGTTTTTCATATAAAAATTTCAATTTTTTTAGGTTTCGGGTGGATTTTTAAATTTTTTGGGGGTGGTCACGAATTAAAGTCCTTTTCGTTCTAGGACGCATATATAAGGAGATATGGGCAAAAGAAGTTTTTCATATAAAAATTTAATTTTTTTTAGGATTTGGGTGGATTTTGCAATTTTTTGAGGGTGGTCACGAATTATCATCCTTTTCGCTCTAGGACGCATATTTAAGGAGATATAGCCAAAAGAAGTTTTTCATATAAAAATTTCAATTTTTTTAGGTTTTTGGTGGATTTTTCAATTTTTTGAGGGTGGTCACGAATTAAAGTCCTTTTCGCTCTAGGACGCATATTTAAGGAGATATGGGCAAAAGAAGTTTTTCATATAAAAATTTCAATTTTTTTAGGTTTTGGGTGGATTTTTCAATTTTTTTAGGGTGGTCACGATTAAAGTCCTTTTCGCTCTAGGACGCTTAGTTTAGGAGATATGGGCAAAAGAAGTTTTTCATATAAAAATTTCAATTTTTTTAGGTTTTGGGTGGATTTTTAAATTTTTTGGGGGTGGTCACGAATTAAAGTCCTTTTCGCTCTAGGACGCATATATAAGGAGATATGGGCAAAAGAAGTTTTTCATATAAAAATTTAAATTTTTTTAGGATTTGGGTGGATTCTGCAATTTTTTGAGGGTGGTCACGAATTAAAGTCCTTTTCGCTCTAGGACGCATATATAAGGAGATATGGGCAAAGGAAGTTTTTCATATAAAAATTTCAATTTTTTTAGGATTTGGGTGGATTTTTGAATTTTTTGAGGGTGGTCACGAATTAAAGTCCTTTTCGCTCTAGGACGCATATTTAAGGAGATATGGGCAAAAAAAGTTTTTCATATAAAAATTTCAATTTTTTTAGGTTTTGGGTGGATTTTTCAATTTTTTGAGGGTGGTCACGAATTAAAGTCCTTTTCGCTCTAGGACGCATATTTAAGGAGATATGGGCAAAAGAAGTTTTTCATATAAAAATTTCAATTTTTTTAGGTTTTGGGTGGATTTTTTAATTTTTTGAGGGTGGTCACGAATTAAAGTCCTTTTCGCTCTAGGACACATATTTAAGGAGATATAGCCAAGAGAAGATTTTCATATAAAAATTTCAATTTTTTTAGGTTTTGGGTGGATTTTTCAATTTTTTGGGGGTGGTCACGAATTAAAGTCCTTTTCGCTCTAGGACACATAGTTAAGGAGATATAGCCAAAAGAAGATTTTCATATAAAAATTTCAATTTTTTTAGGTTTTGGGTGGATTTTTCAATTTTTTGAGGGTGGTCACGAATTAAAGTCCTTTTCGCTCTAGGACACATATTTAAGGAGATATAGCCAAAAGAAAGTTTTCATATAAAAATTTCAATTTTTTTAGGTTTTGGGTGGATTTTTCAATTTTTTGAGGGTTGTCACGAATTAAAGTCCTCTTCGCTCTTTGACGCATATTTAAGGAGATATGGGCAAAAGAAGTTTTTCATATAAAAATTTCAATTTTTTTAGGTTTTGGGTGGATTTTTCAATTTTTTGAGGGTGGTCACGAATTATCATCCTTTTCGCTCTAGGACGCATTTTTAAGGAGATATGGGCAAAAGAAGTTTTTCATATAAAAATTTAAATTTTTTTAGGTTTTGGGTGGATTTTTCAATTTTTTGAGGGTGGTCACGAATTAAAGTCCTTTTCGCTCTAGGACGCATATTTAAGGAGATATGGGCAAAAGAAGTTTTTCATATAAAAATTTCAATTTTTTTAGGGTTTGGGTGGATTTTTGAATTTTTTGAGGGTGGTCACGAATTAAAGTCCTTTTCGCTCTAGGACACATATTTAAGGAGATATAGCCAAAAGAAGATTTTCATATAAAAATTTCAATTTTTTTAGGTTTTGGGTGGATTTTTCAATTTTTTGAGGGTGGTCACGAATTAAAGTCCTTTTCGCTCTAGGACACATATTTAAGGAGATATAGCCAAAAGAAGATTTTCATATAAAAATTTCAATTTTTTTAGGTTTTGGGTGGATTTTTCAATTTTTTGAGGGTGGTCACGAATTAAAGTCCTTTTCGCTCTAGGACACATATTTAAGGAGATATAGCCAAAAGAAAGTTTTCATATAAAAATTTATATTTTTTAGGTTTTGGGTGGATTTTTCAATTTTTTGAGGGTTGTCACGAATTAAAGTCCTCTTCGCTCTTTGACGCATATTTAAGGAAATATGGGCAAAAGAAGTTTTTCATATAAAATTTTCAATTTTTTTAGGTTTTGGGTGGATTTTTTAATTTTTGGAGGGTGGTCACGAATTATCATCCTTTTCGCTCTAGGACGCATTTCTAAGGAGATATGGGCAAAAGAAGTTTTTCATATAAAAATTTAAATTTTTTTAGGTTTTGGGTGGATTTTTAAATTTTTTGAGGGTGGTCACGAATTAAAGTCCTTTTCGCTCTAGGACGCATATTTAAGGAGATATGGGCAAAAGAAGTTTTTCATATAAAAATTTCAATTTTTTTAGGTTTTGGGTGGATTTTTCAATTTTGTGAGGGTGGTCACGAATTATCATCCTTTTCGCTCTAGGACGCATATTTAAGGAGATATGGGCAAAGGAAGTTTTTCATATAAAAATTTCAATTTTTTTAGGATTTGGGTGGATTTTTGAATTTTTTGAGGGTGGTCACGAATTAAAGTCCTTTTCGCTCTAGGACGCATATTTAAGGAGATATGGGCAAAAAAAGTTTTTCATATAAAAATTTCAATTTTTTTAGGTTTTGGGTGGATTTTTCAATTTTTTGAGGGTGGTCACGAATTAAAGTCCTTTTCGCTCTAGGACGCATATTTAAGGAGATATGGGCAAAAGAAGTTTTTCATATAAAAATTTCAATTTTTTTAGGTTTTGGGTGGATTTTTTAATTTTTTGAGGGTGGTCACGAATTAAAGTCCTTTTCGCTCTAGGACACATATTTAAGGAGATATAGCCAAGAGAAGATTTTCATATAAAAATTTCAATTTTTTTAGGTTTTGGGTGGATTTTTCAATTTTTTGGGGGTGGTCACGAATTAAAGTCCTTTTCGCTCTAGGACACATAGTTAAGGAGATATAGCCAAAAGAAGATTTTCATATAAAAATTTCAATTTTTTTAGGTTTTGGGTGGATTTTTCAATTTTTTGAGGGTGGTCACGAATTAAAGTCCTTTTCGCTCTAGGACACATATTTAAGGAGATATAGCCAAAAGAAAGTTTTCATATAAAAATTTCAATTTTTTTAGGTTTTGGGTGGATTTTTCAATTTTTTGAGGGTTGTCACGAATTAAAGTCCTCTTCGCTCTTTGACGCATATTTAAGGAGATATGGGCAAAAGAAGTTTTTCATATAAAAATTTCAATTTTTTTAGGTTTTGGGTGGATTTTTCAATTTTTTGAGGGTGGTCACGAATTATCATCCTTTTCGCTCTAGGACGCATTTTTAAGGAGATATGGGCAAAAGAAGTTTTTCATATAAAAATTTCAATTTTTTTAGGTTTTGGGTGGATTTTTCAATTTTTTGAGGGTGGTCACGAATTAAAGTCCTTTTCGCTCTAGGACGCATATTTAAGGAGATATGGGCAAAAGAAGTTTTTCATATAAAAATTTCAATTTTTTTAGGGTTTGGGTGGATTTTTGAATTTTTTGAGGGTGGTCACGAATTAAAGTCCTTTTCGCTCTAGGACACATATTTAAGGAGATATAGCCAAAAGAAGATTTTCATATAAAAATTTCAATTTTTTTAGGTTTTGGGTGGATTTTTCAATTTTTTGAGGGTGGTCACGAATTAAAGTCCTTTTCGCTCTAGGACACATATTTAAGGAGATATAGCCAAAAGAAGATTTTCATATAAAAATTTCAATTTTTTTAGGTTTTGGGTGGATTTTTCAATTTTTTGAGGGTGGTCACGAATTAAAGTCCTTTTCGCTCTAGGACACATATTTAAGGAGATATAGCCAAAAGAAAGTTTTCATATAAAAATTTATATTTTTTAGGTTTTGGGTGGATTTTTCAATTTTTTGAGGGTTGTCACGAATTAAAGTCCTCTTCGCTCTTTGACGCATATTTAAGGAAATATGGGCAAAAGAAGTTTTTCATATAAAAATTTCAATTTTTTTAGGTTTTGGGTGGATTTTTCAATTTTTTGAGGGTGGTCACGAATTATCATCCTTTTCGCTCTAGGACGCATTTCTAAGGAGATATGGGCAAAAGAAGTTTTTCATATAAAAATTTCAATTTTTTTAGGTTTTGGGTGGATTTTTCAATTTTTTGAGGGTTGTCACGAATTAAAGTCCTTTTCGCTCTAGGACGCATATTTAAGGAGATATGGGCAAAAGAAGTTTTTCATATAAAAATTTCAATTTTTTTAGGTTTTGGGTGGATTTTTTAATTTTTTGAGGGTGGTAACGAATTAAAGTCCTTTTCGCTCTAGGACGCATATTTAAGAAGTTTTTCATATAAAAATTTCAATTCTTTTAGGTTTTGGGTGGATTTTTCAATTTTTTGAGGGTGGTCACGAATTATCATCCTTTTCGCTCTAGGACGCATTTCTAAGGAGATATGGGCAAAAGAAGTTTTTCATATAAAAATTTCAATTTTTTTAGGTTTTGGGTGGATTTTTCAATTTTTTGAGGGTGGTCACGAATTAAAGTCCTTTTCGCTCTAGGACGCATATTTAAGGAGATATGGGCAAAAGAAGTTTTTCATATAAAAATTTCAATTTTTTTAGGTTTTGGGTGGATTTTTCAATTTTGTGAGCGTGGTCACGAATTATCATCCTTTTCGCTCTAGGACGCATATTTAAGGAGATATGGGCAAAAGAAGTTTTTCATATAAAAATTTCAATTTTTTTAGGTTTTGGGTGGATTTTTAAATTTTTTGAGGGTGGTTACGAATTAAAGTCCTTTTCGCTCTAGGACGCATATTTAAGGAGATATGGGCAAAAGAAGTTTTTCATATAAAAATTTAAATTTTTTTAGGTTTTGGGAGGATTTTTCAATTTTTTGAGGGTGGTCACGAATTAAAGTCCTTTTCGCTCTAGGACGCATATTTAAGGAGATATGGGCAAAAGAAGTTTTTCATATAAAAATTTCAATTTTTTTAGGTTTTGGGTGGATTTTTCAATTTGTTGAGGGTGGTCACGAATTAAAGTCCTTTTCGCTCTAGGACGCATATTTAAGGAGATATGTGCAAAAGAAGTTTTTCATATAAAAATTTAAATTTTTTTAGGTTTTGGGTGGATTTTTCAATTTTTTTTAGGGTGGTCACGAATTAAAGTCCTTTTCGATCTAGAACGCATATTTAGGGAGATATGGGCAAAACAAGTTTTTCATATAAAAATTTCAATTTTTTTAGGTTTTGGGTGGATTTTTGAATTTTTTGGGGGTGGTCACGAATTAAAGTCCTTTTCGCTCTAGGACGCATATTTAAGGAGATATGGACAAAAGAAGTTTTTCATATAAAAATTTAAATTTTTTTAGGTTTTGGGTGGATTTTTCAATTTTTTGAGGGTTGTCACGAATTAAAGTCCTCTTCGCTCTTTGACGCATATTTAAGGAGATATGGGCAAAAGAAGTTTTTCATATAAAAATTTCAATTTTTTTAGGTTTTGGGTGGATTTTTCAATTTTTTGAGGGTGGTCACGAATTAAAGTCCTTTTCGCTCTAGGACGCATATTTAAGGAGATATGGGCAAAAGAAGTTTTTCATATAAAAATTTAAATTTTTTTAGGTTTTGGGTGGATTTTTCAATTTTTTGAGGGTGGTCACGAATTAAAGTCCTTTTCGCTCTAGGACGCATATTTAAGGAGATATGGACAAAAGAAGTTTTTCATATAAAAATTTAAATTTTTTTAGGTTTTGGGTGGATTTTTCAATTTTTTTAGGGTGGTCACGAATTAAAGTCCTTTTCGCTCTAGGACGCATATTTAAGGAGATATGGACAAAAGAAGTTTTTCATATAAAAATTTCATTTTTTTTAGGTTTTGGGTGGATTTTTGAATTTTTTGAGGGTGGTCACGAATTAAAGTCCTTTTCGCTCTAGGACGCATATTTAAGGAGATATGGGCAAAAGAAGTTTTTCATATAAAAATTTAAATTTTTTTAGGTTTTGGGTGGATTTTTGAATTTTTTGAGGGTGGTCACGAATTAAAGTCCTTTTCGCTCTAGGACGCATATTTAAGGAGATATGGGCAAAAGAAGTTTTTCATATAAAAATTTCAATTTTTTTAGGTTTTGGGTGGATTTTTCAATTTTTTTTTAGGGTGGTCACGAATTAAAGTCCTTTTCGCTCTAGGACGCATATTTAAGGAGATATGGGCAAAAGAAGTTTTTCATATAAAAATTTCATTTTTTTTAGGTTTTGGGTGGATTTTTGAATTTTTTGAAGGTGGTCATGAATTAAAGTCCTTTTCGCTCTAGGACGCATATTTAAGGAGATATGGGCAAAAGAAGTTTTTCATATAAAAATTTCATTTTTTTTAGGTTTTGGGTGGATTTTTTAATTTTTTGAGGGTGGTCACGAATTAAAGTCCTTTTCGCTCTAGGACGCATATTTAAGGAGATATGGGCAAAAGAAGTTTTTCATATAAAAATTTCAATTTTTTTAGGTTTTGGGTGGATTTTTCAATTTTTTGAGGGTTGTCACGAATTAAAGTCCTCTTCGCTCTTTGACGCATATTTAAGGAGATATGGGCAAAAGAAGTTTTTCATATAAAAATTTCAATTTTTTTAGGTTTTGGGTGGATTTTTCAATTTTTTGAGGGTGGTCACGAATTAAAGTCCTTTTCGCTCTAGGACGCATATTTAAGGAGATATGGGCAAAAGAAGTTTTTCATATAAAAATTTAAATTTTTTTAGGTTTTGGGTGGATTTTTCAATTTTTTTTTTTTTCAATTTTTAATTTCACGAATTAAAGTCCTTTTCGCTCTAGGACGCATATTTAAGGAGATATGTGCAAAAGAAGTTTTTCATATAAAAATTTAATTTTTTTAGGTTTTGGGTGGATTTTTCAATTTTTTTAGGGTGGTCACGAATTAAAGTCCTTTTCGATCTAGAACGCATATTTAGGGAGATATGGGCAAAAGAAGTTTTTCATATAAAAATTTCAATTTTTTTAGGTTTTGGGTGGATTTTTGAATTTTTTGAGGGTGGTCACGACTTAAAGTCCTTTTCGCTCTAGGACGCATATTTAAGGAGATATGGACAAAAGAAGTTTTTCATATAAAAATTTAAATTTTTTTAGGTTTTGGGTGGATTTTTCAATTTTTTGAGGGTTGTCACGAATTAAAGTCCTTTTCGCTCTAGGACGCATATTTAAAGAGATATGGGCAAAAGAAGTTTTTCATATAAAAATTTAAATTTTTTTAGGTTTTGGGTGGATTTTTCAATTTTTTGAGGGTGGTCACGAATTAAAGTCCTTTTCGCTCTAGGACGCATATTTAAGGAGATATGGGCAAAAGAAGTTTTTCATATAAAAATTTCAATTTTTTTAGGTTTTGGGTGGATTTCTCAATTTTTTGAGGGTGGTCACGAATTAAAGTCCTTTTCGCTCTAGGACGCATATTTAAGGAGATATGGGCAAAAGAAGTTTTTCATATAAAAATTTCAATTTTTTTAGGTTTTGGGTGGATTTTTTAATTTTTTTAGGGTGGTCACGAATTAAAGTCCTTTTCGCTCTAGGACGCATATTTAAGGAGATATGGACAAAAGAAGTTTTTCATATAAAAATTTCAATTTTTTAGGTTTTGGGTGGATTTTTCAATTTTCTGAGGGTGGTCACGAATTAAAGTCCTTTTCGCTCTAGGACGCATATTTAAGGAGATATGGGCAAAAGAAGTTTTTCATATAAAAATTTCAATTTTTTTAGGTTTTGGGTGGATTTTTCAATTTTTTGGGGGTGGTCACGAATTAAAGTCCTTTTCGCTCTAGGACGCATATTTAAGGAGATATGGGCAAAAGAAGTTTTTCATATAAAAATTTCAATTTTTTTAGGTTTTGGGTGGATTTTTGAATTTTTTTAGGGTGGTCACGAATTAAAGTCCTTTTCGCTCTAGGACGCATATATAAGGAGATATGGGCAAAAGAAGTTTTTCATATAAAAATTTCAATTTTTTTAGGATTTGGGTGGATTTTTGAATTTTTTGAGGGTGGTCACGAATTAAAGTCCTTTTCGCTCTAGGGCTCATATTTAAGGAGATATGGGCAAAAGAAGTTTTTCATATAAAAATTTCAATTTTTTAGGTTTTGGGTGGAGTTTTCAATTTTTTGAGGGTGGTCACGAATTAAAGTCCTTTTCGCTCTAAGACGCATATTTAAGGAGATATGGGCAAAAGAAGCTTTTCATATAAAAATTTCATTTTTTTAGGTTTTGGGTGGATTTTTTAATTTTTTGAGGGTGGTCACGAATTAAAGTCCTTTTCGCTCTAGGACGCATATTTAAGGAGATATGGACAAAAGAAGTCTTTCATATAAAAATTTAAATTTTTCTAGGTTTTGGGTGGATTTTTCAATTTTTTTGTGGTGGTCACGAATTAAAGTCCTTTTCGCTCTAGGACGCATATTTAAGGAGATATGGGCAAAAGAAGTTTTTCATATAAAAATTTCAATTTTTTTAGGTTTTGGGTGGATTTTCCAATATTTTTGGGGTGGTCATGAATTAAAGTCCTTTTCGCTCTAGGACGCATATTTAAGGAGATATGGGCAAAAGAAGTTTTTCATATAAAAATTTCAATTTTTTTAGGTTTTGAGTGGATTTTTCAATTTTTTGGGGGTGGTCACCAATTAAAGTCCTTTTCGCTCTAGGACGCATATTTAAGGAGATATGGGCAAAAGAAGTTTTTCATATAAAAATTTCAATTTTTTTTAGGTTTTGGGTGGATTTTTCAATTTTTTGAGGGTGGTCACGAATTATCATCCTTTTCGCTCTTTGACGCATATTTAAGGAGATATGGGCAAAAGAAGTTTTTCATATAAAAATTTCAATTTTTTTAGGTTTTGGGTGGATTTTTCAATTTTTTGAGGGTGGTCACGAATTAAAGTCCTTTTCGCTCTAGGACGCATATTTAAGGAGATATGGGCAAAAGAAGTTTTTCATATAAAAATTTCAATTTTTTTAGGTTTTGGGTGGATTTTTGAATTTTTTTAGGGTGGTCACGAATTAAAGTCCTTTTCGCTCTAGGACGCATATTTAAGGAGATATGGGCAAAAGAAGTTTTTCATATAAAAATTTCATTTTTTTTAGGTTTTGGATGGATTTTTGAATTTTTTGAGGGTGGTCACGAATTAAAGTCCTTTTCACTCTAGGACGCATATTTAAGGAGATATGGACAAAAGAAGTTTTTCATATAAAAATTTCAATTTTTTTAGGTTTTGGGTGGATTTTTAAATTTTTTGAGGGTTGTCACGAATTAAAGTCCTCTTCGCTCTTTGACGCATATTTAAGGAGATATGGGCAAAAGAAGTTTTTCATATAAAAATTTCAATTTTTTTAGGTTTTAGGTGGATTTTTCAATTTTTTGAGGGTGGTCACGAATTATCATCCTTTTCGCTCTAGGACGCATATTTAAGGAGATATGGGCAAAAGAAGCTTTTCATATAAAAATTTCAATTTTTTTAGGTTTTGGGTGGATTTTTCAATTTTTTGAGGGTGGTCACGAATTAAAGTCCTTTTCGCTCTAGGACGCATATTTAAGGAGATATGGCAAAAGAAGTTTTTCATATAATAATTTCAATTTTTTTAGGTTTTGGGTGGATTTTTCAATTTTTTGAGGGTGGTCACGAATTAAAGTCCTTTTCGCTCTAGGACGCATATATAAGGAGATATGGGCAAAAGAAGTTTTTCATATAAAAATTTCAAATTTTTTGAGGGTTGTCACGAATTAAAGTCCTCTTCGCTCTTTGACGCATATTTAAGGAGATATGGGCAAAAGAAGTTTTTCATATAAAAATTTAAATTTTTTTAGGTTTTGGGTGGATTTTTCAATTTTTTGAGGGTTGTCACGAATTAAAGTCCTTTTCGCTCTAGGACGCATATTTAAAGAGATATGGGCAAAAGAAGTTTTTCATATAAAAATTTAAATTTTTTTAGGTTTTGGGTGGATTTTTCAATTTTTTGAGGGTGGTCACGAATTAAAGTCCTTTTCGCTCTAGGACGCATATTTAAGGAGATATGGGCAAAAGAAGTTTTTCATATAAAAATTTCAATTTTTTTAGGTTTTGGGTGGATTTCTCAATTTTTTGAGGGTGGTCACGAATTAAAGTCCTTTTCGCTCTAGGACGCATATTTAAGGAGATATGGGCAAAAGAAGTTTTTCATATAAAAATTTCAATTTTTTTAGGTTTTGGGTGGATTTTTTAATTTTTTTAGGGTGGTCACGAATTAAAGTCCTTTTCGCTCTAGGACGCATATTTAAGGAGATATGGACAAAAGAAGTTTTTCATATAAAAATTTCAATTTTTTAGGTTTTGGGTGGATTTTTCAATTTTCTGAGGGTGGTCACGAATTAAAGTCCTTTTCGCTCTAGGACGCATATTTAAGGAGATATGGGCAAAAGAAGTTTTCATATAAAAATTTCAATTTTTTTAGGTTTTGGGTGGATTTTTCAATTTTTTGGGGGTGGTCACGAATTAAAGTCCTTTTCGCTCTAGGACGCATATTTAAGGAGATATGGGCAAAAGAAGTTTTTCATATAAAAATTTCAATTTTTTTAGGTTTTGGGTGGATTTTTGAATTTTTTTAGGGTGGTCACGAATTAAAGTCCTTTTCGCTCTAGGACGCATATATAAGGAGATATGGGCAAAAGAAGTTTTTCATATAAAAATTTCAATTTTTTTAGGATTTGGGTGGATTTTTGAATTTTTTGAGGGTGGTCACGAATTAAAGTCCTTTTCGCTCTAGGGCTCATATTTAAGGAGATATGGGCAAAAGAAGTTTTTCATATAAAAATTTCAATTTTTTAGGTTTTGGGTGGAGTTTTCAATTTTTTGAGGGTGGTCACGAATTAAAGTCCTTTTCGCTCTAAGACGCATATTTAAGGAGATATGGGCAAAAGAAGCTTTTCATATAAAAATTTCATTTTTTTTAGGTTTTGGGTGGATTTTTTAATTTTTTGAGGGTGGTCACGAATTAAAGTCCTTTTCGCTCTAGGACGCATATTTAAGGAGATATGGACAAAAGAAGTCTTTCATATAAAAATTTAAATTTTTCTAGGTTTTGGGTGGATTTTTCAATTTTTTTGTGGTGGTCACGAATTAAAGTCCTTTTCGCTCTAGGACGCATATTTAAGGAGATATGGGCAAAAGAAGTTTTTCATATAAAAATTTCAATTTTTTTAGGTTTTGGGTGGATTTTTCAATATTTTTGGGGTGGTCATGAATTAAAGTCCTTTTCGCTCTAGGACGCATATTTAAGGAGATATGGGCAAAAGAAGTTTTTCATATAAAAATTTCAATTTTTTTAGGTTTTGAGTGGATTTTTCAATTTTTTGGGGGTGGTCACGAATTAAAGTCCTTTTCGCTCTAGGACGCATATTTAAGGAGATATGGGCAAAAGAAGTTTTTCATATAAAAATTTCAATTTTTTTTAGGTTTTGGGTGGATTTTTCAATTTTTTGAGGGTGGTCACGAATTATCATCCTTTTCGCTCTTTGACGCATATTTAAGGAGATATGGGCAAAAGAAGTTTTTCATATAAAAATTTCAATTTTTTTAGGTTTAGGGTGGATTTTTCAATTTTTTGAGGGTGGTCACGAATTAAAGTCCTTTTCGCTCTAGGACGCATATTTAAGGAGATATGGGCAAAAGAAGTTTTTCATATAAAAATTTCAATTTTTTTAGGTTTTGGGTGGATTTTTGAATTTTTTTAGGGTGGTCACGAATTAAAGTCCTTTTCGCTCTAGGACGCATATTTAAGGAGATATGGGCAAAAGAAGTTTTTCATATAAAAATTTCATTTTTTTTAGGTTTTGGATGGATTTTTGAATTTTTTGAGGGTGGTCACGAATTAAAGTCCTTTTCACTCTAGGACGCATATTTAAGGAGATATGGACAAAAGAAGTTTTTCATATAAAAATTTCAATTTTTTTAGGTTTTGGGTGGATTTTTAAATTTTTTGAGGGTTGTCACGAATTAAAGTCCTCTTCGCTCTTTGACGCATATTTAAGGAGATATGGGCAAAAGAAGTTTTTCATATAAAAATTTCAATTTTTTTAGGTTTTAGGTGGATTTTTCAATTTTTTGAGGGTGGTCACGAATTATCATCCTTTTCGCTCTAGGACGCATATTTAAGGAGATATGGGCAAAAGAAGTTTTTCATATAAAAATTTCAATTTTTTTAGGTTTTGGGTGGATTTTTCAATTTTTTGAGGGTGGTCACGAATTAAAGTCCTTTTCGCTCTAGGACGCATATTTAAGGAGATATGGGCAAAAGAAGTTTTTCATATAATAATTTCAATTTTTTTAGGTTTTGGGTGGATTTTTCAATTTTTTGAGGGTGGTCACGAATTAAAGTCCTTTTCGCTCTAGGACGCATATATAAGGAGATATGGGCAAAAGAAGTTTTTCATATAAAAATTTCAATTTTTTTAGGTTTTGGGTGGATTTTTAAATTTTTTGAGGGTTGTCACGAATTAAAGTCCTCTTCGCTCTTTGACGCATATTTAAGGAGATATGGGCAAAAGAAGTTTTTCATATAAAAATTTAAATTTTTTTAGGTTTTGGGTGGATTTTTCAATTTTTTGAGGGTGGTCACGAATTATCATCCTTTTCGCTCTAGGACGCATATTTAAGGAGATATGGGCAAAAGAAGTTTTTCATATAATAATTTCAATTTTTTTAGGTTTTGGGTGGATTTTTCAATTTTTTTAGGGTGGTCACGAATTAAAGTCCTTTTCGCTCTAGGACGCATATATAAGGAGATATGGGCAAAAGAAGTTTTTCATATAAAAATTTAAAATTTTTTAGGATTTGGGTGGATTTTTGAATTTTTTGAGGGTGGTCACGAATTAAAGTCCTTTTCGCTCTAGGACGCATATTTAAGGAGATATGGGCAAAAGAAGTTTTTCATATAAAAATTTCAATTTTTTTAGGTTTTGGGTGGATTTTTCAATTTTTTGAGGGTTGTCACGAATTAAAGTCCTTTTCGCTCTAGGACGCATATTTAAGGAGATATGGGCAAAAGAAGTTTTTCATATAAAAATTTAAATTTTTTTAGGTTTTGGGTGGATTTTTTAATTTTTTGAGGGTGGTCACGAATTAAAGTCCTTTTCGCTCTAGGACGCATATTTAAGAAGTTTTTCATATAAAAATTTCAATTCTTTTAGGTTTTGGGTGGATTTTTCAATTTTTTGGGGGTGGTAACGAATTAAAGTCCTTTTCGCTCTAGGACGCATATTTAAGGAGATATGGGCAAAAGAAGTTTTTCATATAAAAATTTCAATTTTTTTAGGTTTTGGGTGGATTTTTCAATTTTTTGGGGGTGGTCACGAATTAAAGTCCTTTTCGCTCTAGGTCGCATATTTAAGGAGATATGGGCAAAAGAAGTTTTTCATATAAAAATTTCAATTTTTTTAGGTTTTGAGTGGATTTTTCAATTTTTTGGGGTGGTCACGAATTATCATCCTTTTCGCTATAGGACGCATATTTAAGGAGATATAGGCAAAAGAAGTTTTTCATATAAAAATTTCAATTTTTTTAGGTTTTGGGTGGATTTTTCAATTTTTTTGGGGTGGTCACGAATTATAGTCCTTTTCGCTCTAGGACGCTTAGTTTAGGAGATATGGGCAAAAAAAGTTTTTCATATAAAAATTTCAATTTTTTTAGGTTTTGGGTGGATTTTTCAATTTTTTGATGGGGGTCACGAATTAAAGTCCTTTTCGCTCTAGGACGCATATTTAAGGAGAAGAAGAAAGTTTTTCATATAAAAATTTCAATTTTTTTACGTTTTGGGTGGATTTTTCATTTTTTTTTTTGGGTGGTCACGAATTAAATTCCTTTTCGCTCTAGGACACATATTCAAGAAGATATGGGCAAAAGAAGTTTTTCATATAAAAATTTCAATTTTTTTAGGTTTTGGGTGGATTTTTCAATTTTTTGGGGGTGGTCACGAATTAAAGTCCTTTTCGCTCTAGGACGCTTAGTTAATGAGATATGGACAAAATAAGTTTTTCATATAAATTCTTTTTTTAGGTTTTGGGTGGATTTTGCAATTTTTTGAGGGTGGTCACGAATTAAAGTCCTTTTCGCTCTAGGACGCATATTTAAGGAGTTTTTCATATAAAAATTTAATTTTTTTGGTTTTGGGTGGATTTTTCAATTCTTTGAGGGTGAACACGAGTTAAAGTCCTTTTCGCTCTAGGACGCATATTTAAGGAGATATCGGCAAAAGAAGTTTTTCATATAAAAATTTCAATTTTTTTAGGTTTTGGGTGGATTTTGCAATTTTTTGAGGGAGGTCACGAATTAAAGTCCTTTTCGCTATAGGACGCATATTTAAAGAGATATCGGCAAAAGAAGTTTTTCATATAAAAATTTCAATTTTTTTAGGTTTTGGGTGGATTTTGCAATTTTTTGAGGGAGGTCACGAATTAAAGTCCTTTTCGCTCTAGGACGCATATTTAAGGAGATATGGGCGAAAGAAGTTTTTCATATAAAAATTAAATTTTTTTTAGATTTTGGGTGGATTTTTCACTTTTTTGGGGGTGCTCACGAATTAAAGACATTTTCGCTCTAGGTCGCTTAGTTTAGGAGATATGGGCAAAATAAGTTTTTCATACAAAAATGTCAATTTTTTTAGGGTTTGGGAGGATTTTTCAATTTTTTGATGGGGGTCACGAATTAAAGTCCTTTTCGCTCTAGGACGCATATTTAAGGAGAAGAATAAAGTTTTTCATATAAAAATTTCAAATTTTTTTAGGTTTTGGGTGGATTTTTGAATTTTTTTAGGGTGGTCACGAATTAAAGTCCTTTTCGCTCTAGGACGCATATTTAAGGAGATATGGGCAAAAGAAGTTTTTCATATAAAAATTTCATTTTTTTAGGTTTTGGATGGATTTTTGAATTTTTTGAGGGTGGTCACGAATTAAAGTCCTTTTCACTCTAGGACGCATATTTAAGGAGATATGGACAAAAGAAGTTTTTCATATAAAAATTTCAATTTTTTTAGGTTTTGGGTGGATTTTTAAATTTTTTGAGGGTTGTCACGAATTAAAGTCCTCTTCGCTCTTTGACGCATATTTAAGGAGATATGGGCAAAAGAAGTTTTTCATATAAAAATTTCAATTTTTTTAGGTTTTGGGTGGATTTTTCAATTTTTTGAGGGTGGTCACGAATTATCATCCTTTTCGCTCTAGGACGCATATTTAAGGAGATATGGACAAAAGAAGTTTTTCATATAAAAATTTCAATTTTTTTAGGTTTTGGGTGGATTTTTCAATTTTTTGAGGGTGGTCACGAATTAAAGTCCTTTTCGCTCTAGGACGCATATTTAAGGAGATATGGGCAAAAGAAGTTTTTCATATAATAATTTCAATTTTTTTAGGTTTTGGGTGGATTTTTCAATTTTTTGAGGGTGGTCACGAATTAAAGTCCTTTTCGCTCTAGGACGCATATATAAGGAGATATGGGCAAAAGAAGTTTTTCATATAAAAATTTCAATTTTTTTAGGTTTTGGGTGGATTTTTAATTTTTTTGAGGGTTGTCACGAATTAAAGTCCTCTTCGCTCTTTGACGCATATTTAAGGAGATATGGGCAAAAGAAGTTTTTCATATAAAAATTTCAATTTTTTTAGGTTTTGGGTGGATTTTTCAATTTTTTGAGGGTGGTCACGAATTATCATCCTTTTCGCTCTAGGACGCATATTTAAGGAGATATGGGCAAAAGAAGTTTTTCATATAATAATTTCAATTTTTTTAGGTTTTGGGTGGATTTTTCAATTTTTTTAGGGTGGTCACGAATTAAAGTCCTTTTCGCTCTAGGACGCATATATAAGGAGATATGGGCAAAAGAAGTTTTTCATATAAAAATTTAAATTTTTTTAGGATTTGGGTGGATTTTTGAATTTTTTGAGGGTGGTCACGAATTAAAGTCCTTTTCGCTCTAGGACGCATATTTAAGGAGATATGGGCAAAAGAAGTTTTTCATATAAAAATTTCAATTTTTTTAGGTTTTGGGTGGATTTTTCAATTTTTTGAGGGTTGTCACGAATTAAAGTCCTTTTCGCTCTAGGACGCATATTTAAGGAGATATGGGCAAAAGAAGTTTTTCATATAAAAATTTCAATTTTTTTAGGTTTTGGGTGGATTTTTTAATTTTTTGAGGGTGGTAACGAATTAAAGTCCTTTTCGCTCTAGGACGCATATTTAAGAAGTTTTTCATATAAAAATTTCAATTCTTTTAGGTTTTGGGTGGATTTTTCAATTTTTTGGGGGTGGTAACGAATTAAAGTCCTTTTCGCTCTAGGACGCATATTTAAGGAGATATGGGCAAAAGAAGTTTTTCATATAAAAATTTCAATTTTTTTAGGTTTTGGGTGGATTTTTCAATTTTTTGGGGGTGGTCACGAATTAAAGTCCTTTTCGCTCTAGGTCGCATATTTAAGGAGATATGGGCAAAAGAAGTTTTTCATATAAAAATTTCAATTTTTTTAGGTTTTGAGTGGATTTTTCAATTTTTTGGGGTGGTCACGAATTATCATCCTATTCGCTATAGGACGCATATTTAAGGAGATATCGGCAAAAGAAGTTTTTCATATAAAAATTTCAATTTTTTTAGGTTTTGGGTGGATTTTTCAATTTTTTTGGGGTGGTCACGAATTATAGTCCTTTTCGCTCTAGGACGCTTAGTTTAGGAGATATGGGCAAAAAAAGTTTTTCATATAAAAATTTCAATTTTTTTAGGTTTTGGGTGGATTTTTCAATTTTTTGATGGGGGTCACGAATTAAAGTCCTTTTCGCTCTAGGACGCATATTTAAGGAGAAGAAGAAAGTTTTTCATATAAAAATTTCAATTTTTTTACGTTTTGGGTGGATTTTTCATTTTTTTTTTTTTGGGTGGTCACGAATTAAATTCCTTTTCGCTCTAGGACACATATTCAAGAAGATATGGGCAAAAGAAGTTTTTCATATAAAAATTTCAATTTTTTTAGGTTTTGGGTGGATTTTTCAATTTTTTGGGGGTGGTCACGAATTAAAGTCCTTTTCGCTCTAGGACGCTTAGTTTATGAGATATGGACAAAATAAGTTTTTCATATAAATTCTTTTTTTAGGTTTTGGGCGGATTTTGCAATTTTTTGAGGGTGGTCACGAATTAAAGTCCTTTTCGCTCTAGGACGCATATTTAAGGAGTTTTTCATATAAAAATTTAATTTTTTTGGTTTTGGGTGGATTTTTCAATTCTTTGAGGGTGAACACGAGTTAAAGTCCTTTTCGCTCTAGGACGCATATTTAAGGAGATATCGGCAAAAGAAGTTTTTCATATAAAAATTTCAATTTTTTTAGGTTTTGGGTGGATTTTGCAATTTTTTGAGGGAGGTCACGAATTAAAGTCCTTTTCGCTATAGGACGCATATTTAAAGAGATATCGGCAAAAGAAGTTTTTCATATAAAAATTTCAATTTTTTTAGGTTTTGGGTGGATTTTGCAATTTTTTGAGGGAGGTCACGAATTAAAGTCCTTTTCGCTCTAGGACGCATATTTAAGGAGATATGGGCGAAAGAAGTTTTTCATATAAAAATTAAATTTTTTTTAGATTTTGGGTGGATTTTTCACTTTTTTGGGGGTGCTCACGAATTAAAGACATTTTCGCTCTAGGTCGCTTAGTTTAGGAGATATGGGCAAAATAAGTTTTTCATACAAAAATGTCAATTTTTTAGGGTTTGGGAGGATTTTTCAATTTTTTGATGGGGGTCACGAATTAAAGTCCTTTTCGCTCTAGGACGCATATTTAAGGAGAAGAATAAAGTTTTTCATATAAAAATTTCAATTTTTTTAGGTTTTGGGTGGATTTTTCAATTTTTTTGTGGTGGTCACGAATTAAAGTCCTTTTCGCTCTAGGACGCATATTTAAGGAGATATGGGCGAAAGAAGTTTTTCATATAAAAATTTCAATTTTTTTAGGTTTTGTGTGGATTTTTCAATTTTTTTGGGGTGGTCACGAATTAAAGTCCTTTTCGCTCTAGGACACATATTTAAGGAGATATGGGCAAAAGAAGTTTTTCATATAAAAATTTCAATTTTTTTAGGTTTTGGGTGGATTTTGCAATTTTTTGGGGTGGTCACGAAATAAAGTCCTTTTCGCTCTAGGACTCATAGTTAAGGAGATATGGGCAAAAGAAGTTTTTCATATAAAAATTTAAATTTTTTTAAGGTTTTGGGTGGTTTTTGCAATTTTTTGAGGGTGGTCACGAATTAAAGTCCTTTTCGCTCTAGGACGCATATTTAAGGAGATATGTTCAAAAGAAGTTTTTCATATAAAAATTTAAATTTTTTTAGATTTGGGTGGATTTTTCACTTTTTTGGGGGTGCTCACGAATTAAAGACCTTTTCGCTCTAGGACGCATATTTAAGGAGATATGGGCAAAATAAGGTTTTCATATAAAAATTTCAATTTTTTTAGGTTTTGGGTGGATTTTTCAATTTTTTGAGGGTGGTCACGAATTAAAGTCCTTTTCGCTCTAGGACGCATATTTAAGGAGATATGGGTAAAAGAGGTTTTTCATATAAAAGTTTAAATTTTTGTTTAGGTTTTAGGTGGATTTTTCAATTTTTTGAGGGTGGTCACGGATTTTTCAATATTTTGAGGGTGTCACGAATTAAAGTCCTTTTCGCTCTAGGACGCATATTTAAGGAGATATGGGCAAAAGAAGTTTTTCATATAAAAATTTAAATTTTTTTAGGTTTTGAATGGACTTTTCAATTTTTTGGGGGTGGTCACGAATTAAAGTCCTTTTCGCTCTAGGACGCATATTTAAGGAGATATGGACAAAAGAAGTTTTTCATATAAAAATTTTAATTTTTCTAGGTTTTTGGGTGGATTTTTCAATTTTTTGAGGGTGGTCACGAATTAAAGTCCTTTTCGCTCTAGGACGCATATTTAAGGAGATATGGGCAAAAGAAGTTTTTCATATAAAAATTTCAATTTTTTTAGGTTTTGGGTGGATTTTGCAATTTTTTGGGGTGGTCACGAAATAAAGTCCTTTTCGCTCTAGGACTCATAGTTAAGGAGATATGGGCAAAAGAAGTTTTTCATATAAAAATTTAAATTTTTTTAGGTTTTGGGTGGTTTTTGCAATTTTTTGAGGGTGGTCACGAATTAAAGTCCTTTTCGCTCTAGGACGCATATTTAAGGAGATATGTTCAAAAGAAGTTTTTCATATAAAAATTTAAATTTTTTTAGATTTGGGTGGATTTTTCACTTTTTTGGGGGTGCTCACGAATTAAAGACCTTTTCGCTCTAGGACGCATATTTAAGGAGATATGGGCAAAATAAGGTTTTCATATAAAAATTTCAATTTTTTTAGGTTTTGGGTGGATTTTTCAATTTTTTGAGGGTGGTCACGAATTAAAGTCCTTTTCGCTCTAGGACGCATATTTAAGGAGATATGGGTAAAAGAGGTTTTTCATATAAAAGTTTAAATTTTTGTTTAGGTTTTAGGTGGATTTTTCAATTTTTTGAGGGTGGTCACGGATTTTTCAATATTTTGAGGGTGTCACGAATTAAAGTCCTTTTCGCTCTAGGACGCATATTTAAGGAGATATGGGCAAAAGAAGTTTTTCATATAAAAATTTAAATTTTTTTAGGTTTTGAATGGACTTTTCAATTTTTTGGGGGTGGTCACGAATTAAAGTCCTTTTCGCTCTAGGACGCATATTTAAGGAGATATGGACAAAAGAAGTTTTTCATATAAAAATTTTAATTTTTCTAGGTTTTTGGGTGGATTTTTCAATTTTTTGAGGGTGGTCACGAATTAAAGTCCTTTTCGCTCTAGGACGCATATTTAAGGAGATATGGGCAAAAGAAGTTTTTCATATAAAAATTTCAATTTTTTTAGGTTTTGGGTGGATTTTTTAATTTTTTGAGGGTGGTCACGAATTAAAGTCCTTTTCGCTCTAGGACACATATTTAAGGAGATATAGCCAAAAGAAGATTTTCATATAAAAATTTCAATCTTTTTAGGTTTTGGGTGGATTTTTCAATTTTTTGAGGGTGGTCACGAATTAAAGTCCTTTTCGCTCTAGGGCGCATATTTAAGGAGATATGGGCAAAAGAAGTTTTTCATATAAAAATTTCAATTTTTTTAGGTTTTGAGTGGATTTTTCAATTTTTCGAGGGTGGTCACGAATTAAAGTCCTTTTCGCTCTAGGACGCATATTTAAGGAGATATGGGCAAAATAAGTTTTTCATATAAAAATTTCAATTTTTTTAGGATTTATGTGGATTTTTGAATTTTTTGAGGATGGTCACGAATTAAAGTCCTTTTCGCTCTAGGACGCATATTTAAGGAGATATGGGCAAAAGAAGTTTTTCATATAAAAATTTCAATTTTTTTAGGTTTTGGGTGGATTTTTTAATTTTTTGAGGGTGGTCACGAATTAAAGTCCTTTTCGCTCTAAGACGCATATTTAAGGAGATATGGGCAAAGGAAGTTTTTCATATAAAAATTTAAATTTTTTTAGGTTTTGGGTGGATTTTTTAATTTTTTGAGGGTGGTTACGAATTAAAGTCCTTTTCGCTCTAGGACGCATATTTAAGGAGATATGGACAAAAGAAGTTTTTCATATAAAAATTTAAATTTTTCTAGGTTTTGGGTGAATTTTTAATTTTTTTGAGGGTGGTCACGAATTAAAGTCCTTTTCGCTCTAGGACGCATATTTAAGGAGATATAGCCAAAAGAAGTTTTTCATATAAAAATTTCAATTTTTTTAGGTTTTGGGTGGATTTTTCAATATTTTTGGGGTGGTCATGAATTAAAGTCCTTTTAGCTCTAGGACGCATATTTAAGGAGATATGGGCAAAAGAAGTTTTTCATATAAAAATTTCAATTTTTTTAGGTTTTGAGTGGATTTTTCAATTTTTTGGGGGTGGTCACGAATTAAAGTCCTTTTCGCTCTAGGACGCATAGTTTAGGAGATATGGGCAAAATAAGTTTTTCATATAAAAATTTCAAACTTTTTAGGTTTTGGGTGGATTTTTCACTTTTTTGAGGGTGGTCACGAATTAAAGTCCTTTTCGCTCTAGGACGCATATTTAAGGAGAAGAATAAAGTTTTTCATATAAAAATTTCAATTTTTTTAGGTTTTGGGTGGATTTTTCAATTTTTTTGTGGTGGTCACGAATTAAAGTCCTTTTCGCTCTAGGACGCATATTTAAGGAGATATGGGCAAAAGAAGTTTTTCATATAAAAATTTCAATTTTTTTAGGTTTTGAGTGGATTTTTCAATTTTTTGGGGGTGGTCACGAATTAAAGTCCTTTTCGCTCTAGGACGCATATATAAGGAGATATGGGCAAAAGAAGTTTTTCATATAAAAATTTCAATTTTTTTAGGTTTTGGGTGGATTTTTCAATTTTTTGAGGGTGGTCACGAATTAAAGTCCTTTTCGCTCTAGGACGCATATTTAAGGAGATATGGACAAAAGAAGTTTTTCATATAAAAATTTCAATTTTTTTAGGTTTTGGGTGGATTTTTCAATTTTTTTTGGGGTGGTCACGAAATAAAGTTCTTATCGCTCTAGGACGCATAGTTTAGGAGATATGGGCAAAATAAGTTTTTCATATAAAAATTTCAAATTTTTTAGGTTTTGGGTGGATTTTTCAATTTTTTGAGGGTGGTCACGAATTAAAGTCCTTTTCGCTCTAGGACGCATATTTAAGGAGATATGGGCAAAAGAAGTTTTTCATATAAAAATTTCAATTTGTTTAGGTTTTGGGTGGATTTTTTAATTTTTTGAGGGTGGTCACGAATTAAAGTCATTTTCGCTCTAAGACGCATATTTAAGGAGATATGGGCAAAAGAAGTTTTTCATATAAAAATTTAAATTTTTTTAGGATTTGGGTGAATTTTTTAATTTTTTGAGGGTGGTCACGAATTAAAGTCCTTTTCGCTCTAGGACGCATATTTAAGGAGATATGGGCAAAAGAAGTTTTTCATATAAAAATTTAAATTTTTCTAGGTTTTGGGTGAATTTTTAAATTTTTTGAGGGTGGTCACGAATTAAAGTCCTTTTCGCTCTAGGACGCATATTTAAGGAGATATAGCCAAAAGAAGTTTTTCATATAAAAATTTCAATTTTTTTAGGTTTTGGGTGGATTTTTCAATATTTTTGGGGTGGTCATGAATTAAAGTCCTTTTCGCTCTAGGTCGCATATTTAAGGAGATATGGGCAAAAGAAGTTTTTCATATAAAAATTTCAATTTTTTTAGGTTTTGAGTGGATTTTTCAATTTTTTGGGGGTGGTCACGAATTAAAGTCCTTTTCGCTCTAGGACGCATATTTAAGGAGATATGGGCAAAAGAAGTTTTTCATATAAAAATTTCAATTTTTTTAGGTTTTGGGTGGATTTTTCAATTTTTTTTGGGGTGGTCACGAAATAAAGTTCTTTTCGCTCTAGGACGCATAGTTTAGGAGATATGGGCAAAATAAGTTTTTCATATAAAAATTTCAAATTTTTTAGGTTTTGGGTGGATTTTTAAATTTTTTGAGGGTGGTCACGAATTAAAGTCCTTTTCGCTCTAGGACGCATATTTAAGGAGATATGGGCAAAAGAGGTTTTTCATATAAAAATTTAATTTTTTTTAGGTTTTGGGTGGATTTTTCAATTTTTTAAGGGTGGTCACGAATTATCATCCTTTTCGCTCTAGGACGCATATTTAGGGAGATATAGCCAAAAGAAGTTTTTCATATAAAAATTTCAATTTTTTTAGGTTTTGGGTGGATTTTTCAATTTTTTGAGGGTGGTCACGAATCAGGACTTTGATTTCGCTCTAGGACGCATATTTAAGGAGATATGGGCAAAAGAAGTTTTTCATATAAAAATTTCAATTTTTTTAGGTTTTGGGTGGATTTTTCAATTTTTTTAGGGTGGTCACGAATTAAAGTCCTTTTCGCTCTAGGACGCTTAGTTTAGGAGATATGGGCAAAAGAAGTTTTTCATATAAAAATTTCAATTTTTTTAGGTTTCGGGTGGATTTTTAAATTTTTTGGGGGTGGTCACGAATTAAAGTCCTTTTCGTTCTAGGACGCATATATAAGGAGATATGGGCAAAAGAAGTTTTTCATATAAAAATTTAATTTTTTTTAGGATTTGGGTGGATTTTGCAATTTTTTGAGGGTGGTCACGAATTATCATCCTTTTCGCTCTAGGACGCATATTTAAGGAGATATAGCCAAAAGAAGTTTTTCATATAAAAATTTCAATTTTTTTAGGTTTTTGGTGGATTTTTCAATTTTTTGAGGGTGGTCACGAATTAAAGTCCTTTTCGCTCTAGGACGCATATTTAAGGAGATATGGGCAAAAGAAGTTTTTCATATAAAAATTTCAATTTTTTTAGGTTTTGGGTGGATTTTTCAATTTTTTTAGGGTGGTCACGAATTAAAGTCCTTTTCGCTCTAGGACGCTTAGTTTAGGAGATATGGGCAAAAGAAGTTTTTCATATAAAAATTTCAATTTTTTTAGGTTTTGGGTGGATTTTTAAATTTTTTGGGGGTGGTCACGAATTAAAGTCCTTTTCGCTCTAGGACGCATATATAAGGAGATATGGGCAAAAGAAGTTTTTCATATAAAAATTTAAATTTTTTTAGGATTTGGGTGGATTCTGCAATTTTTTGAGGGTGGTCACGAATTAAAGTCCTTTTCGCTCTAGGACGCATATATAAGGAGATATGGGCAAAGGAAGTTTTTCATATAAACTTCCTTTGCCCATATTTCATATAAAAATTTCAATTTTTTTAGGTTTTGGGTGGATTTTTCAATTTTTTGAGGGTGGTCACGAATTAAAGTCCTTTTCGCTCTAGGACACATATTTAGGAGATATAGCCAAAAGAAAGTTTTCATATAAAAATTTCAATTTTTTTAGGTTTTGGGTGGATTTTTCATATAAAAATTTCAATTTTTTTAGGTTTTGGGTGGATTTTTCAATTTTTTGAGGGTGGTCACGAATTATCATCCTTTTCGCTCTAGGACGCATTTTTAAGGAGATATGGGCAAAAGAAGTTTTTCATATAAAAATTTCAATTTTTTTAGGTTTTGGGTGGATTTTTCAATTTTTTGAGGGTGGTCACGAATTAAAGTCCTTTTCGCTCTAGGACGCATATTTAAGGAGATATGGGCAAAAGAAGTTTTTCATATAAAAATTTCAATTTTTTTAGGGTTTGGGTGGATTTTTGAATTTTTTGAGGGTGGTCACGAATTAAAGTCCTTTTCGCTCTAGGACACATATTTAAGGAGATATAGCCAAAAGAAGATTTTCATATAAAAATTTCAATTTTTTTAGGTTTTGGGTGGATTTTTCAATTTTTTGAGGGTGGTCACGAATTAAAGTCCTTTTCGCTCTAGGACACATATTTAAGGAGATATAGCCAAAAGAAAGTTTTCATATAAAAATTTATATTTTTTAGGTTTTGGGTGGATTTTTCAATTTTTTGAAGGTTGTCACGAATTAAAGTCCTCTTCGCTCTTTGACGCATATTTAAGGAAATATGGGCAAAAGAAGTTTTTCATATAAAAATTTCAATTTTTTTAGGTTTTGGGTGGATTTTTCAATTTTTTGAGGGTGGTCACGAATTATCATCCTTTTCGCTCTAGGACGCATTTCTAAGGAGATATGGGCAAATGAAGTTTTTCATATAAAAATTTCAATTTTTTTAGGTTTTGGGTGGATTTTTCAATTTTTTGAGGGTGGTCACGAATTAAAGTCCTTTTCGCTCTAGGACGCATATTTAAGGAGATATGGGCAAAAGAAGTTTTTCATATAAAAATTTCAATTTTTTTAGGTTTTGGGTGGATTTTTCAATTTTGTGAGGGTGGTCACGAATTATCATCCTTTTCGCTCTAGGACGCATATTTAAGGAGATATGGGCAAAAGAAGTTTTTCATATAAAAATTTCAATTTTTTTAGGTTTTGGGTGGATTTTTAAATTTTTTGAGGGTGGTCACGAATTAAAGTCCTTTTCGCTCTAGGACGCATATTTAAGGAGATATGGGCAAAAGAAGTTTTTCATATAAAAATTTAAATTTTTTTAGGTTTTGGGAGGATTTTTCAATTTTTTGAGGGTGGTCACGAATTAAAGTCCTTTTCGCTCTAGGACGCATATTTAAGGAGATATGGGCAAAAGAAGTTTTTCATATAAAAATTTCAATTTTTTTAGGTTTTGGGTGGATTTTTCAATTTGTTGAGGGTGGTCACGAATTAAAGTCCTTTTCGCTCTAGGACGCATATTTAAGGAGATATGTGCAAAAGAAGTTTTTCATATAAAAATTTAAATTTTTTTAGGTTTTGGGTGGATTTTTCAATTTTTTTTAGGGTGGTCACGAATTAAAGTCCTTTTCGATCTAGAACGCATATTTAGGGAGATATGGGCAAAACAAGTTTTTCATATAAAAATTTCAATTTTTTTAGGTTTTGGGTGGATTTTTGAATTTTTTGGGGGTGGTCACGAATTAAAGTCCTTTTCGCTCTAGGACGCATATTTAAGGAGATATGGACAAAAGAAGTTTTTCATATAAAAATTTAAATTTTTTTAGGTTTTGGGTGGATTTTTCAATTTTTTGAGGGTTGTCACGAATTAAAGTCCTCTTCGCTCTTTGACGCATATTTAAGGAGATATGGGCAAAAGAAGTTTTTCATATAAAAATTTCAATTTTTTTAGGTTTTGGGTGGATTTTTCAATTTTTTGAGGGTGGTCACGAATTAAAGTCCTTTTCGCTCTAGGACGCATATTTAAGGAGATATGGGCAAAAGAAGTTTTTCATATAAAAATTTAAATTTTTTTAGGTTTTGGGTGGATTTTTCAATTTTTTGAGGGTGGTCACGAATTAAAGTCCTTTTCGCTCTAGGACGCATATTTAAGGAGATATGGACAAAAGAAGTTTTTCATATAAAAATTTAAATTTTTTTAGGTTTTGGGTGGATTTTTCAATTTTTTTAGGGTGGTCACGAATTAAAGTCCTTTTCGCTCTAGGACGCATATTTAAGGAGATATGGACAAAAGAAGTTTTTCATATAAAAATTTCATTTTTTTTAGGTTTTGGGTGGATTTTTGAATTTTTTGAGGGTGGTCACGAATTAAAGTCCTTTTCGCTCTAGGACGCATATTTAAGGAGATATGGGCAAAAGAAGTTTTTCATATAAAAATTTCAATTTTTTTAGGTTTTGGGTGGATTTCTCAATTTTTTGAGGGTGGTCACGAATTAAAGTCCTTTTCGCTCTAGGACGCATATTTAAGGAGATATAGCCAAAAGAAGTTGTTCATATAAAAATTTAAATTTTTTTAGGTTTTGGGTGGATTTTTGAATTTTTTGAGGGTGGTCACGAATTAAAGTCCTTTTCGCTCTAGGACGCATATTTAAGGAGATATGGGCAAAAGAAGTTTTTCATATAAAAATTTCAATTTTTTTAGGTTTTGGGTGGATTTTTCAATTTTTTTTAGGGTGGTCACGAATTAAAGTCCTTTTCGCTCTAGGACGCATATTTAAGGAGATATGGGCAAAAGAAGTTTTTCATATAAAAATTTCATTTTTTTTAGGTTTTGGGTGGATTTTTGAATTTTTTGAAGGTGGTCACGAATTAAAGTCCTTTTCGCTCTAGGACGCATATTTAAGGAGATATGGGCAAAAGAAGTTTTTCATATAAAAATTTCATTTTTTTAGGTTTTGGGTGGATTTTTTAATTTTTTGAGGGTGGTCACGAATTAAAGTCCTTTTCGCTCTAGGACGCATATTTAAGGAGATATGGGCAAAAGAAGTTTTTCATATAAAAATTTCAATTTTTTTAGGTTTTGGGTGGATTTTTCACTTTTTTTGAGGGTTGTCACGAATTAAAGTCCTCTTCGCTCTTTGACGCATATTTAAGGAGATATGGGCAAAAGAAGTTTTTCATATAAAAATTTCAATTTTTTTAGGTTTTGGGTGGATTTTTCAATTTTTTGAGGGTGGTCACGAATTAAAGTCCTTTTCGCTCTAGGACGCATATTTAAGGAGATATGGGCAAAAGAAGTTTTTCATATAAAAATTTCAATTTTTTTAGGTTTTGGGTGGATTTTTCAATTTTTTTGGGGTGGTCACGAATTAAAGTCCTTTTCGCTCTAGGACGCATATTTAAGGAGATATGGACAAAAGAAGTTTTTTATATAAAAATTTAAATTTTTTTAGGTTTTGAGTGGACTTTTCAATTTTTTGGGGGTGGTCACGAATTAAAGTCATTTTCGCTCTAGGACGTATATTTAAGGAGATATGGGCAAAAGAAGCTTTTCATATAAAAATTTCAATTTTTTTAGGTTTTGGGTGGATTTTTCAATTTTTTGAGGGTGGTCACGAATTAAAGTCCTTTTCGCTCTAGGACGCATATTTAAGGAGATATGGGCAAAAGAAGTTTTTCATATAAAAATTTCAATTTTTTTAGGTTTTGGGTGGATTTTTCAATTTTTTTGGGGTGGTCACGAATTAAAGTCCTTTTCGCTCTAGGACGCATATTTAAGGAGATATGGGCAAAAGAAGTTTTTCATATAAAAATTTCAATTTTTTTAGGTTTTGGGTGGATTTTTTAATTTTTTTAGGGTGGTCACGAATTAAAGTCCTTTTCGCTCTAGGACGCATATTTAAGGAGATATGGACAAAAGAAGTTTTTCATATAAAAATTTCAATTTTTTAGGTTTTGGGTGGATTTTTCAATTTTCTGAGGGTGGTCACGAATTAAAGTCCTTTTCGCTCTAGGACGCATATTTAAGGAGATATGGGCAAAAGAAGTTTTTCATATAAAAATTTCAATTTTTTAGGTTTTGGGTGGATTTTTCAATTTTTTGAGGGTGGTCACGAATTAAAGTCCTTTTCGCTCTAGGACGCATATTTAAGGAGATATGGGCAAAAGAAGTTTTTCATATAAAAATTTCAATTTTTTTAGGTTTTGGGTGGATTTTTGAATTTTTTTAGGCTGGTCACGAATTAAAGTCCTTTTCGCTCTAGGACGCATATATAAGGAGATATGGGCAAAAGAAGTTTTTCATATAAAAATTTCAATTTTTTTAGGATTTGGGTGGATTTTTGAATTTTTTGAGGGTGGTCACGAATTAAAGTCCTTTTCGCTCTAGGGCTCATATTTAAGGAGATATGGGCAAAAGAAGTTTTTCATATAAAAATTTCAATTTTTTAGGTTTTGGGTGGAGTTTTCAATTTTTTGAGGGTGGTCACGAATTAAAGTCCTTTTCGCTCTAAGACGCATATTTAAGGAGATATGGGCAAAAGAAGCTTTTCATATAAAAATTTCATTTTTTTTAGGTTTTGGGTGGATTTTTTAATTTTTTGAGGGTGGTCACGAATTAAAGTCCTTTTCGCTCTAGGACGCATATTTAAGGAGATATGGACAAAAGAAGTTTTTCATATAAAAATTTAAATTTTTCTAGGTTTTGGGTGGATTTTTCAATTTTTTTGTGGTGGTCACGAATTAAAGTCCTTTTCGCTCTAGGACGCATATTTAAGGAGATATGGGCAAAAGAAGTTTTTCATATAAAAATTTCAATTTTTTTAGGTTTTGGGTGGATTTTTCAATATTTTTGGGGTGGTCATGAATTAAAGTCCTTTTCGCTCTAGGACGCATATTTAAGGAGATATGGGCAAAAGAAGTTTTTCATATAAAAATTTCAATTTTTTTAGGTTTTGAGTGGATTTTTCAATTTTTTGGGGGTGGTCACGAATTAAAGTCCTTTTCGCTCTAGGACGCATATTTAAGGAGATATGGGCAAAAGAAGTTTTTCATATAAAAATTTCAATTTTTTTTAGGTTTTGGGTGGATTTTTCAATTTTTTGAGGGTGGTCACGAATTATCATCCTTTTCGCTCTTTGACGCATATTTAAGGAGATATGGGCAAAAGAAGTTTTTCATATAAAAATTTCAATTTTTTTAGGTTTTGGGTGGATTTTTCAATTTTTTGAGGGTGGTCACGAATTAAAGTCCTTTTCGCTCTAGGACGCATATTTAAGGAGATATGGGCAAAAGAAGTTTTTCATATAAAAATTTCAATTTTTTTAGGTTTTGGGTGGATTTTTGAATTTTTCTAGGGTGGTCACGAATTAAAGTCCTTTTCGCTCTAGGACGCATATTTAAGGAGATATGGGCAAAAGAAGTTTTTCATATAAAAATTTCATTTTTTTTAGGTTTTGGATGGATTTTTGAATTTTTTGAGGGTGGTCACGAATTAAAGTCCTTTTCACTCTAGGACGCATATTTAAGGAGATATGGACAAAAGAAGTTTTTCATATAAAAATTTCAATTTTTTTAGGTTTTGGGTGGATTTTTAAATTTTTTGAGGGTTGTCACGAATTAAAGTCCTCTTCGCTCTTTGACGCATATTTAAGGAGATATGGGCAAAAGAAGTTTTTCATATAAAAATTTCAATTTTTTTAGGTTTTGGGTGGATTTTTCAATTTTTTGAGGGTGGTCACGAATTATCATCCTTTTCGCTCTAGGACGCATATTTAAGGAGATATGGGCAAAAGAAGTTTTTCATATAAAAATTTCAATTTTTTTAGGTTTTGGGTGGATTTTTCAATTTTTTGAGGGTGGTCACGAATTAAAGTCCTTTTCGCTCTAGGACGCATATTTAAGGAGATATGGGCAAAAGAAGTTTTTCATATAATAATTTCAATTTTTTTAGGTTTTGGGTGGATTTTTCAATTTTTTGAGGGTGGTCACGAATTAAAGTCCTTTTCGCTCTAGGACGCATATTTAAGGAGATATGGGCAAAAGAAGTTTTTCATATAAAAATTTCAATTTTTTAGGTTTTGGGTGGATTTTTCAATTTTTTGAGGGTGGTCACGAATTAAAGTCCTTTTCGCTCTAGGGCGCATATTTAAGGAGATATGGGCAAAAGAAGTTTTTCATATAAAAATTTCAATTTTTTTAGGTTTTGGGTGGATTTTTGAATTTTTTTAGGGTGGTCACGAATTAAAGTCCTTTTCGCTCTAGGACGCATATATAAGGAGATATGGGCAAAAGAAGTTTTTCATATAAAAATTTAAATTTTTTTAGGATTTGGGTGGATTTTTGAATTTTTTGAGGGTGGTCACGAATTAAAGTCCTTTTCGCTCTAGGACGCATATTTAAGGAGATATGGGCAAAAGAAGTTTTTCATATAAAAATTTCAATTTTTCAGGTTTTGGGTGGATTTTTCAATTTTTTGAGGGTGGTCACGAATTAAAGTCCTCTTCGCTCTTTGACGCATATTTAAGGAGATATGGGCAAAAGAAGTTTTTCATATAAAAATTTCAATTTTTTTAGGTTTTGGGTGGATTTTTCAATTTTTTGAGGGTGGTCACGAATTAAAGTCCTTTTCGCTCTAGGACGCATATTTAAGGAGATATGGGCAAAAGAAGTTTTTCATATAAAAATTTAAATTTTTTTAGGTTTTGGGTGGATTTTTCTATTTTTTGAGGGTGGTCACGAATTAAAGTCCTTTTCGCTCTAGGACGCATATTTAAGGAGATATGGACAAAAGAAGTTTTTCATATAAAAATTTAAATTTTTTTAGGTTTTGGGTGGATTTTTCAATTTTTTGAGGGTTGTCACGAATTAAAGTCCTTTTCGCTCTAGGACGCATATTTAAGGAGATATGGACAAAAGAAGTTTTTCATATAAAAATTTCATTTTTTTTAGGTTTTGGGTGGATTTTTGAATTTTTTGAGGGTGGTCACGAATTAAAGTCCTTTTCGCTCTAGGACGCATATTTAAGGAGATATGGGCAAAAGAAGTTTTTCATATAAAAATTTCAATTTTTTTAGGTTTTGGGTGGATTTTTCAATTTTTTGAGGGTGGTCACGAATTAAAGTCCTTTTCGCTCTAGGACGCATATTTAAGGAGATATGGGCAAAAGAAGTTTTTCATATAAAAATTTCAATTTTTTTAGGTTTTGGGTGGATTTTTGAATTTTTTTAGGGTGGTCACGAATTAAAGTCCTTTTCGCTCTAGGACGCATATATAAGGAGATATGGGCAAAAGAAGTTTTTCATATAAAAATTTCAATTTTTTTAGGATTTGGGTGGATTTTTGAATTTTTTGAGGGTGGTCACGAATTAAAGTCCTTTTCGCTCTAGGGCTCATATTTAAGGAGATATGGGCAAAAGAAGTTTTTCATATAAAAATTTCAATTTTTTAGGTTTTGGGTGGAGTTTTCAATTTTTTGAGGGTGGTCACGAATTAAAGTCCTTTTCGCTCTAAGACGCATATTTAAGGAGATATGGGCAAAAGAAGCTTTTCATATAAAAATTTCATTTTTTTTAGGTTTTGGGTGGATTTTTTAATTTTTTGAGGGTGGTCACGAATTAAAGTCCTTTTCGCTCTAGGACGCATATTTAAGGAGATATGGACAAAAGAAGTTTTTCATATAAAAATTTAAATTTTTCTAGGTTTTGGGTGGATTTTTCAATTTTTTTGTGGTGGTCACGAATTAAAGTCCTTTTCGCTCTAGGACGCATATTTAAGGAGATATGGGCAAAAGAAGTTTTTCATATAAAAATTTCAATTTTTTTAGGTTTTGGGTGGATTTTTCAATATTTTTGGGGTGGTCATGAATTAAAGTCCTTTTCGCTCTAGGACGCATATTTAAGGAGATATGGGCAAAAGAAGTTTTTCATATAAAAATTTCAATTTTTTTAGGTTTTGAGTGGATTTTTCAATTTTTTGGGGGTGGTCACGAATTAAAGTCCTTTTCGCTCTAGGACGCATATTTAAGGAGATATGGGCAAAAGAAGTTTTTCATATAAAAATTTCAATTTTTTTTAGGTTTTGGGTGGATTTTTCAATTTTTTGAGGGTGGTCACGAATTATCATCCTTTTCGCTCTTTGACGCATATTTAAGGAGATATGGGCAAAAGAAGTTTTTCATATAAAAATTTCAATTTTTTTAGGTTTTGGGTGGATTTTTTAATTTTTTGAGGGTGGTCACGAATTAAAGTCCTTTTCGCTCTAGGACGCATATTTAAGGAGATATGGGCAAAAGAAGTTTTTCATATAAAAATTTCAATTTTTTTAGGTTTTGGGTGGATTTTTGAATTTTTTTAGGGTGGTCACGAATTAAAGTCCTTTTCGCTCTAGGACGCATATTTAAGGAGATATGGGCAAAAGAAGTTTTTCATATAAAAATTTCATTTTTTTTAGGTTTTGGATGGATTTTTGAATTTTTTGAGGGTGGTCACGAATTAAAGTCCTTTTCACTCTAGGACGCATATTTAAGGAGATATGGACAAAAGAAGTTTTTCATATAAAAATTTCAATTTTTTTAGGTTTTGGGTGGATTTTTAAATTTTTTGAGGGTTGTCACGAATTAAAGTCCTCTTCGCTCTTTGACGCATATTTAAGGAGATATGGGCAAAAGAAGTTTTTCATATAAAAATTTCAATTTTTTTAGGTTTTGGGTGGATTTTTCAATTTTTTGAGGGTGGTCACGAATTATCATCCTTTTCGCTCTAGGACGCATATTTAAGGAGATATGGGCAAAAGAAGTTTTTCATATAAAAATTTCAATTTTTTTAGGTTTTGGGTGGATTTTTCAATTTTTTGAGGGTGGTCACGAATTAAAGTCCTTTTCGCTCTAGGACGCATATTTAAGGAGATATGGGCAAAAGAAGTTTTTCATATAATAATTTCAATTTTTTTAGGTTTTGGGTGGATTTTTCAATTTTTTGAGGGTGGTCACGAATTAAAGTCCTTTTCGCTCTAGGACGCATATTTAAGGAGATATGGGCAAAAGAAGTTTTTCATATAAAAATTTCAATTTTTTAGGTTTTGGGTGGATTTTTCAATTTTTTGAGGGTGGTCACGAATTAAAGTCCTTTTCGCTCTAGGGCGCATATTTAAGGAGATATGGGCAAAAGAAGTTTTTCATATAAAAATTTCAATTTTTTTAGGTTTTGGGTGGATTTTTGAATTTTTTTAGGGTGGTCACGAATTAAAGTCCTTTTCGCTCTAGGACGCATATATAAGGAGATATGGGCAAAAGAAGTTTTTCATATAAAAATTTCAATTTTTTAGGATTTGGGTGGATTTTTGAATTTTTTGAGGGTGGTCACGAATTAAAGTCCTTTTCGCTCTAGGACGCATATTTAAGGAGATATGGGCAAAAGAAGTTTTTCATATAAAAATTTCAATTTTTCAGGTTTTGGGTGGATTTTTCAATTTTTTGAGGGTGGTCACGAATTAAAGTCCTCTTCGCTCTTTGACGCATATTTAAGGAGATATGGGCAAAAGAAGTTTTTCATATAAAAATTTCAATTTTTTTAGGTTTTGGGTGGATTTTTCAATTTTTTGAGGGTGGTCACGAATTAAAGTCCTTTTCGCTCTAGGACGCATATTTAAGGAGATATGGGCAAAAGAAGTTTTTCATATAAAAATTTAAATTTTTTTAGGTTTTGGGTGGATTTTTCTATTTTTTGAGGGTGGTCACGAATTAAAGTCCTTTTCGCTCTAGGACGCATATTTAAGGAGATATGGACAAAAGAAGTTTTTCATATAAAAATTTAAATTTTTTTAGGTTTTGGGTGGATTTTTCAATTTTTTGAGGGTTGTCACGAATTAAAGTCCTTTTCGCTCTAGGACGCATATTTAAGGAGATATGGACAAAAGAAGTTTTTCATATAAAAATTTCATTTTTTTTAGGTTTTGGGTGGATTTTTGAATTTTTTGAGGGTGGTCACGAATTAAAGTCCTTTTCGCTCTAGGACGCATATTTAAGGAGATATGGGCAAAAGAAGTTTTTCATATAAAAATTTCAATTTTTTTAGGTTTTGGGTGGATTTCTCAATTTTTTGAAGGTGGTCACGAATTAAAGTCCTTTTCGCTCTAGGACGCATATTTAAGGAGATATGGGCAAAAGAAGTTTTTCATATAAAAATTTCAATTTTTTTAGGTTTTGGGTGGATTTTTTAATTTTTTTAGGGTGGTCACGAATTAAAGTCCTTTTCGCTCTAGGACGCATATTTAAGGAGATATGGACAAAAGAAGTTTTTCATATAAAAATTTCAATTTTTTAGGTTTTGGGTGGATTTTTCAATTTTCTGAGGGTGGTCACGAATTAAAGTCCTTTTCGCTCTAGGACGCATATTTAAGGAGATATGGGTAAAAGAAGTTTTTCATATAAAAATTTCAATTTTTTAGGTTTTGGGTGGATTTTTCAATTTTTTGAGGGTGGTCACGAATTAAAGTCCTTTTCGCTCTAGGACGCATATTTAAGGAGATATGGGCAAAAGAAGTTTTTCATATAAAAATTTTAATTTTTTTAGGTTTTGGGTGGATTTTTGAATTTTTTTAGGGTGGTCACGAATTAAAGTCCTTTTCGCTCTAGGACGCATATATAAGGAGATATGGGCAAAAGAAGTTTTTCATATAAAAATTTCAATTTTTTTAGGATTTGGGTGGATTTTTTGAGGGTGGTCACGAATTAAAGTCCTTTTCGCTCTAGGGCTCATATTTAAGGAGATATGGGCAAAAGAAGTTTTTCATATAAAAATTTCAATTTTTTAGGTTTTGGGTGGAGTTTTCAATTTTTTGAGGGTGGTCACGAATTAAAGTCCTTTTCGCTCTAAGACGCATATTTAAGGAGATATGGGCAAAAGAAGCTTTTCATATAAAAATTTCATTTTTTTTAGGTTTTGGGTGGATTTTTTAATTTTTTGAGGGTGGTCACGAATTAAAGTCCTTTTCGCTCTAGGACGCATATTTAAGGAGATATGGACAAAAGAAGTTTTTCATATAAAAATTTAAATTTTTCTAGGTTTTGGGTGAATTTTTAAATTTTTTGAGGGTGGTCACGAATTAAAGTCCTTTTCGCTCTAGGACGCATATTTAAGGAGATATAGCCAAAAGAAGTTTTTCATATAAAAATTTCAATTTTTTTAGGTTTTGGGTGGATTTTTCAATATTTTTGGGGTGGTCATGAATTAAAGTCCTTTTCGCTCTAGGACGCATATTTAAGGAGATATGGGCAAAAGAAGTTTTTCATATAAAAATTTCAATTTTTTTTAGGTTTTGAGTGGATTTTTCAATTTTTTGGGGGTGGTCACGAATTAAAGTCCTTTTCGCTCTAGGACGCATATTTAAGGAGATATGGGCAAAAGAAGTTTTTCATATAAAAATTTCAATTTTTTTAGGTTTTGGGTGGATTTTTCAATTTTTTGAGGGTGGTCACGAATTATCATCCTTTTCGCTCTTTGACGCATATTTAAGGAGATATGGGCAAAAGAAGTTTTTCATATAAAAATTTCAATTTTTTTAGGTTTTGGGTGGATTTTTCAATTTTTTGAGGGTGGTCACGAATTAAAGTCCTTTTCGCTCTAGGACGCATATTTAAGGAGATATGGGCAAAAGAAGTTTTTCATATAAAAATTTCAATTTTTTTAGGTTTTGGGTGGATTTTTGAATTTTTTTAGGGTGGTCACGAATTAAAGTCCTTTTCGCTCTAGGACGCATATTTAAGGAGATATGGGCAAAAGAAGTTTTTCATATAAAAATTTCATTTTTTTTAGGTTTTGGATGGATTTTTGAATTTTTTGAGGGTGGTCACGAATTAAAGTCCTTTTCACTCTAGGACGCATGTTTAAGGAGATATGGACAAAAGAAGTTTTTCATATAAAAATTTCAATTTTTTTAGGTTTTGGGTGGATTTTTAAATTTTTTGAGGGTTGTCACGAATTAAAGTCCTCTTCGCTCTTTGACGCATATTTAAGGAGATATGGGCAAAAGAAGTTTTTCATATAAAAATTTCAATTTTTTTAGGTTTTGGGTGGATTTTTCAATTTTTTGAGGGTGGTCAGGAATTATCATTCTTTTCGCTCTAGGACGCATATTTAAGGAGATATGGGCAAAAGAACTTTTTCATATAAAAATTTCAATTTTTTTAGGTTTTGGGTGGATTTTTCAATTTTTTGAGGGTGGTCACGAATTAAAGTCCTTTTCGCTCTAGGACGCATATTTAAGGAGATATGGGCAAAAGAAGTTTTTCATATAATAATTTCAATTTTTTTAGGTTTTGGGTGGATTTTTCAATTTTTTGAGGGTGGTCACGAATTAAAGTCCTTTTCGCTCTAGGACGCATATTTAAGGAGATATGGGCAAAAGAAGTTTTTCATATAAAAATTTCAATTTTTTAGATTTTGGGTGGATTTTTCAATTTTTTGAGGGTGGTCACGAATTAAAGTCCTTTTCGCTCTAGGGCGCATATTTAAGGAGATATGGGCAAAAGAAGTTTTTCATATAAAAATTTCAATTTTTTTAGGTTTTGGGTGGATTTTTGAATTTTTTTAGGGTGGTCACGAATTAAAGTCCTTTTCGCTCTAGGACGCATATATAAGGAGATATGGGCAAAAGAAGTTTTTCATATAAAAATTTCAATTTTTTTAGGATTTGGGTGGATTTTTCAATTTTTTGAGGGAGGTCACGAATTAAAGTCCTTTTCGCTCTAGGACGCATATTTAAGGAGATATGGGCAAAAGAAGTTTTTCATATAAAAATTTCAATTTTTCAGGTTTTAGGTGGATTTTTCAATTTTTTGAGGGTGGTCACGAATTAAAGTCCTTTTCGCTCTAAGACGCATATTTAAGGAGATATGGGCAAAAGAAGCATTTCATATAAAAATTTCAATTTTTTTAGGTTTTGGGTGGATTTTTTAATTTTTTGAGGGTGGTCACGAATTAAAGTCCTTTTCGCTCTAGGACGCATATTTAAGGAGATATGGACAAAAGAAGTTTTTCATATAAACATTTAAATTTTTCTAGGTTTTGGGTGAATTTTTAAATTTTTTGAGGGTGGTCACGAATTAAAGTCCTTTTCGCTCTAGGACGCATATTTAAGGAGATATAGCCAAAAGAAGTTTTTCATATAAAAATTTCAATTTTTTTAGGTTTTGAGTGGATTTTTCAATATTTTTGGGGTGGTCATGAATTAAAGTCCTTTTCGCTCTAGGACGCATATTTAAGGAGATATGGGCAAAAGAAGTTTTTCATATAAAAATTTCAATATTTTTAGGTTTTGAGTGGATTTTTCAATTTTTTGGGGGTGGTAACGAATTAAAGTCCTTTTCGCTCTAGGACGCATATTTAAGGAGATATGGGCAAAAGAAGTTTTTCATATAAAAATTTCAATTTTTTTAGGTTTTGGGTGGATTTTTCAATTTTTTGAGGGTGGTCACGAATTATCATCCTTTTCGCTCTTTGACGCATATTTAAGGAGATATGGGCAAAAGAAGTTTTTCATATAAAAATTTAAATTTTTTTAGGTTTTGGGTGGATTTTTCAATTTTTTTAGGGTGGTCACGAATTAAAGTCCTTTTCGCTCTAGGACGCATATTTAAGGAGATATGGGCAAAAGAAGTTTTTCATATAAAAATTTCATTTTTTTTAGGTTTTGGATGGATTTTTGAATTTTTTGAGGGTGGTCACGAATTAAAGTCCTTTTCACTCTAGGACGCATATTTAAGGAGATATGGACAAAAGAAGTTTTTCATATAAAAATTTCAATTTTTTTAGGTTTTGGGTGGATTTTTCAATTTTTTGAGGGTGGTCACGAATTATCATCCTTTTCGCTCTAGGACGCATATTTTGTTGGAAATACTACTTTGCAACATGTTCATCAAGTAGCCTTTGCTTTTATATTATGACAAAATGTATTTTGAGTTTGTTGTCTTTCTGTTTTTTCCATTCGTTATATTATATTGAATAAAGACTTTTATAGAAAAAACAATTCTTAAATAGCATTCGTGTTTTTTGGTCTGTGCGATATATTGGAATCTTGAGAATATTTCTATCAGGTTATGGGCCCAGGGCGGACTGGAGGCTGTAAATCAAGAATCAATTGAAAGGAAATTTTCAAAGGAATAATATCAAGATAGTTTTTCAAGATTTTTCGTAATGGTGAAAAATACGGAAAGATGAGTTCATCGTTTTACCAAATAGAAAAGCTGGACGAGAGAAATTATGAATCGTGGTACATTCAAATGAAAAGCGTTCTCATCCATAGCGGATATTGGAAGCACGCTAGTGGTGTCTTGAAAAAGGATCCGGCATGGACAGCAGAAAACAAAGCCATATGGGACGATATTGATGAAAAGGCTTTGACAACAATAACGTTAAGCCTGAAATCAACGCAATTGAACTACGTCAAGCATTGCACAACTTCGAATGAGGCATGGGAAAAACTTAAGGAAGTGTACAAGCCGAAAGGACCGCTGCAAAAGGTATCCTTATATAAAAAACTTCTAAACTTGAATATGAAAGACTACAAGAGCATGGTAGAGTATATCAACACATTTTCCGAGGTTACGGAAAAACTATCAGATGTCGGAATACAAATCCAGGAGGAATTATTAGTCATAATTTTGTTATCAAGCCTGGAAAAAGAATACGAAAATTTTGTCGCGGCAATTGAAACAAGAGACGAACTTCCGTCATTATCATCGTTAAAACTCAAACTTCAAGAAGAGTGGGAGCGAAGAGCAAATGTAAAAGAAGAAGACTCATCATTAAATCAAAATGCTTTTGGTGCTATGGCAAGAAAAAACAGAACGGATCAAGGAAATTCACATAACATAAAGAAGGAAAAAGATGGTAAGTGTTTTAACTGGCAAGAAAGGACATTATGCAAATAAGTGCAGATTCAAAAAAGGTGAGAATAAGACGTTCACATTGGTGGCATTGGCCGAAGCAAAACAAGATGGTAAATCGTTATGGTATTTGGATAGCGGTGCAACAAGCCACATGTGTTCTAATAAGAACTTTTTTACTGAGATGGTTGATTGTGACGAAACAATTATGCTTGCCGACAAAAATACAATTTCTGCAAAGGGCCGAGGTATGGTTTCCGTTAGATTGAACGGAGAAGAAATCAAATTTAAGAATGTCCTCTATTCAACGGATCTGAGCGGTAATTTTATCTCCATCAGTAGCCTTGTACAAAATGGGTGTGTAGTAAAATTTCATAAAAACGGTGCTGTAGTAACTGCCGATGGCGAATTGGTTTTACGAGCAAAGAGAGATAATAACCTATTTGTTATCGAAGCTCAAGAAAATAAGCAGAAAATCTGTAGTGCAAATTCAATTAACAATTTGTGGCATCGAAGATATGGCCATTTAAATTTCAAAAGTCTTGCTGATTTGTCAAGAAATGGTATGGTAGAAGGTTTGAATATTTCTGTAAATTCACCTAATGTAAATTGCAATACGTGTATGGTAGGAAAAATCCATACTTTACCTTATCCAAAACATTCTGACACTAGATCGCAACAATTACTCGAAATCATACATTCAGATGTATGTGGGCCAATAAATGAAGAGTCGGCTGGTGGTTCAAAGTATTTTGTTACTTTTATTGACGATATGTCCAGAAATATCTTTGTTTACTTCATGAAACGTAAAAGCGAAGTATTTCAAATTTTCAAGTCGTTCAAGAATATGGTGGAGCGCCAAACCAACCAGAAAATCAAAATTCTCAGAACGGACAATGGAGGCGAATATTGCAGTAATGAATTTAAAAGATATTTAGACGGTCAAGGTATTCAACACCAGTTAAGTGTTCCCTATTATACGCAACAAAATGGGGTAGCGGAAAGGGCCAACCGCACTTTGGTTGAAATGGGTAGGTGTCTACTCATTGGCTCTAATCTGGACAAAAGTTTGTGGGCAGAAGCTGTAGCAACAGCAGCATATTTGCGAAATCGATGTCCATCAAAAATTTTGGGCAATAAAACACCTTTTGAGATTTGGACCGGTAGAAAGCCAAAAGTGAATCATTTCAAGATATTCGGATCACATGCTGTATCACACAACAAGAAAAGGAAGGGTAAATTTGACGCCAAAGGAACAAGCTACATCATGGTTGGATACTCCAGGGTATCGAAAGCTTATCGGTTGTATGACCCAAGTACACGCAAAGTAATTGAACAACGAGATGTCATTTTTGATGAGAGTTATTTTCCTGGCTGTGGTGAAGTCAGTGATAATATAGAATATATATCATTTGAAGATAATAGGCAAATTGAACAAATCAATAATTCAGAAAGTGGAACTTCTGATACTCATGAAGTCCAAAATGATGATGTAGAAAGTGTTGAAAATATTCGTTCTGTGGACCAAGCCACATCATCAAGTGATCAAAGTTTTCATGATTTTTCTTCTTCCGAGGAGGAGGAGCAGCCTGTAGAGGAAAACAATTCAGAGCGACGTGGACCTGGTAGACCACGAATTATTCGAACCGGAAATCCTGGACGTCCAAGAAAAGTTTACAATATGTTGAATAATGTGGTGGAGGAAACTCAAAAAGTACCTGTCACATATGAGGAAGCATTATCCAGCAAATTTAGTAAACAGTGGATAGAAGCTATGGAAAAAGAAATGAAGTCGTTAGAAGAAAATAATACCTGGACTTTACAAAAACTTCCTAAAGGACATAAGGCAATTAAATCGAAATGGGTTTACACTTTGAAGAAAAATGCCAAAGGTGAAATTGTGCGCTATAAAGCCAGACTAGTAGCAAAAGGATGTAGTCAACGTTATGGCATAGACTATCAAGAAACGTTCCCACCTGTTGTGAGATATGCTACGATCAGGATGTTGATGGCTTTAGCAGTCGAATATGAAATGCATATACACCAAATAAATGTTGTGGCCGCATACTTAAATGGAGATCTTAGTGACGAAATATATATGCATCAACCAGATGGTTTTAAGGATAGAAATCATCCTAACAAAGTTTTACGTCTAGAAAAATCAATCTATGGATTAAAGCAGGCGGGAAGAGAGTGGAATTCAAAACTAGACGAGCGTCTTCGTAAAATTGGATTCAAAAGATGCGATAATGAACCATGTTTGTACACGATGGTAAGAAATAAAAATTTTATACTTCTCGCAGTGTACGTCGACGATATCATTATTGCCTGTAAAAATGAAAATGAGATAGTACGAATTAAATCGCAAATTGGAAAAGAATTTGAAATAACCGATAAAGGATTATTGGAGCATTTCTTAGGAATGGAAGTACACCGTGAAGGTAAAACCGGACATATTGAAATTGGCCAGACAAACTATATAAAAGAGCTGTTAGAAGAATATGGATTAGCAGACTGCAAACCTGCTAGTGTACCGTTGACACCAGGGTTCCAATTAAACTGCAATGGAGATTGTAAGAGGGTGGATAAAACTTCCTATCTGTCGTTGATTGGATCACTAATTTATCTGTCGGTAACCACGCGTCCTGACATATTACATTCTGTATCGAAATTATCGCAGAGAAATTCAGACCCACACATAGAGCATTTTACTGCAGCCAAACAAATATTAAGATATTTGAAAGGTACCCAAAATATGAAATTAAAATTTAAGCAAGGAAACAAAAATCTGCTTGGTTACGCTGATGCAGACTGGGGTGGATGTACAGTGGACCGAAAATCTTATTCAGGATCAATATTTTTCTTTGGTCAATCCGCCATTTCCTGGGAATCCAAAAAACAAAGTACAACCGCTTTAAGTAGCACCGAAGCGGAATACATCTCAATGTCAAGTGCATCAAAGGAAGCAATATACCTAAAGCGTTTGTTGAAAGAGCTAGGATTTTGGAATGATGATGCTGTGGTAAAGGGTGATTCTTTTGAGGTTAGGATTTTCATGCATTAGTATTTGACAGATCACGTGGGATTTCAGACATGGTGTCAAAGAGAAAGATGCTCAGTATGCTTTGACATTTCATCATGAATAGACTTACTAACGAGCAACGCTTGCAAATCATTGAATTTTATTACCAAAATCAGTGGCAGAAAATCCGCTTTTTTATCGACAAATTTTGTTCAGCGATGAGGCTCATTTCTGGTTGAATGGCTACGTAAATAAGCAAAATTGCCGCATTTGGAGTGAAGAGCAACCAGAAGCCGTTCAAGAACTGCCCATGCATCCCGAAAAATGCACTGTTTGGTGTGGTTTGTACGCTGGTGGAATCATTGGACCGTATTTTTTCAAAGATGCTGTTGGACGCAACGTTACGGTGAATGGCGATCGCTATCGTTCGATGCTAACAAACTTTTTGTTGCCAAAAATGGAAGAACTGAACTTGGTTGACATGTGGTTTCAACAAGATGGCGCTACATGCCACACAGCTCGCGATTCTATGGCCATTTTGAGGGAAAACTTCGGAGAACAATTCATCTCAAGAAATGGACCGGTAAGTTGGCCACCAAGATCATGCGATTTGACGCCTTTAGACTATTTTTTGTGGGGCTACGTCAAGTCTAAAGTCTACAGAAATAAGCCAGCAACTATTCCAGCTTTGGAAGACAACATTTCCGAAGAAATTCGGGCTATTCCGGCCGAAATGCTCGAAAAAGTTGCCCAAAATTGGACTTTCCGAATGGACCACATAAGACGCAGCCGCGGTCAACATTTAAATGAAATTATCTTCAAAAAGTAAATGTCATGGACCAATCTAACGTTTCAAATAAAGAACCGATGAGATTTTGCAAATTTTATGCGTTTTTAAAAAAAAAAGTTATCAAGCTCTTAACAAATCACCCTTTACTTAATGTAGATAATCAAGGAGCAATAAAGATAGCTACGAATCCTGTCTACCACAATCAATGAAATACGTTTAACTTATTGTCCAACTCAAGCTATGATTGCTGATATCTTCACAAAGGACTTGACGAAGGACAAACACCAGAAATTTGTAAATATTATTGGATTGAAATAATTTGTTTTACATAATGCACATGTTGAGGAGGAGTGTTGGAAATACTACTTTGCAACATGTTCATCAAGTAGCCTTTGCTTTTATATTATGACAAAATGTATTTTGAGTTTGTTGTCGTTCTGTTTTTTCCATTCGTTATATAATATTGAATAAAGACTTTTATAGAAAAAACAATTCTTAAATAGCATTCTTGTTTTTTGGTCTGTGCGATATATTGGAATCTTGAGAATATTTCTATCATATTTAAGGAGATATGGGCAAACGAAGTTTTTCATATAAAAATTTCAATTTTTTAGGTTTTGGGTGGATTTTTCAATTTTTTGAGGGTGGTCACGAATTAAAGTCCTTTTCGCTCTAGGACGCATATTTAAGGAGATATGGGCAAAAGAAGTTTTTCATATAAAAATTTCAATTTTTTTAGGTTTTGGGTGGATTTTTCAATTTTTTGAGGGTGGTCACGAATTAAAGTCCTTTTCGCTCTAGGACGCATATTTAAGGAGATATGGGCAAAAGAAGCTTTTCATATAAAAATTTCAATTTTTTTAGGTTTTGGGTGGATTTTTCAATTTTTTGAGGGTTGTCACGAATTAAAGTCCTCTTCGCTCTTTGACGCATATTTAAGGAGATATGGGCAAAAGAAGGTTTTCATATAAAAATTTCAATTTTTTTAGGTTTTGGGTGGATTTTTCAATTTTTTGAGGGTGGTCACGAATTATCATCCTTTTCGCTCTAGGACGCATATTTAAGGAGATATGGGCAAAAGAAGTTTTTCATATAAAAATTTCAATTTTTTTAGGTTTTGGGTGGATTTTTCAATTTTTTGAGGGTGGTCACGAATTAAAGTCCTTTTCGCTCTAGGACGCATATTTAAGGAGATATGGGCAAAAGAAGTTTCTCATACAAAAATTTAAATTTTTTTAGGTTTTGGGTGGATTTTTGAATTTTTTGAGGGTGGTCACGAATTAAAGTCCTTTTCGCTCTAGGACGCATATTTAAGGAGATATGGGCAAAAGAAGTTTTTCATATAAAAATTTAAATTTTTTTAGGTTTTGGGTGGATTTTTCAATTTTTTTAGGGTGGTCACGAATTAAAGTCCTTTTCGATCTAGAACGCATATTTAGGGAGATATGGGCAAAAGAAGTTTTTCATATAAAAATTTAAATTTTTTTAGGTTTTGGGTGGATTTCTCAATTTTTTGAGGGTGGTCACGAATTAAAGTCCTTTTCGCTCTAGGACGCATATTTAAGGAGATATAGCCAAAAGAAGTTTTTCATATAAAAATTTAAATTTTTTTAGGTTTTGGGTGGATTTTTGAATTTTTTGAGGGTGGTCACGAATTAAAGTCCTTTTCGCTCTAGGACGCATATATAAGGAGATATGGGCAAAAGAAGTTTTTCATATAAAAATTTAAACTTTTCTAAGTTTTGGGTGGATTTTTGAATTTTTTGAGGGTGTTCACGAATTAAAGTCCTTTTCGCTCTAGGACGCATATATAAGGAGATATGGGCAAAAGAAGTTTTTCATATAAAAATTTCAATTTTTTTAGGATTTGGGTGGATTTTTGAATTCTTTGAGGGTGGTCACGAATTAAAGTCCTTTTCGCTCTAGGACGCATATTTAAGGAGATATGGGCAAAAGAAGTTTTTCATATAAAAATTTCAATTTTTTAGGTTTTGGGTGGATTTTTCAATTTTTTGAGGGTGGTCACGAATTAAAGTTCTTTTCGCTCTAGGACGCATATTTAAGGAGATATGGACAAAAGAAGTTTTTCATATAAAAATTTAAATTTTTCTAGGTTTTGGGTGAATTTTTCAATTTGTTGAGGGTGGTCACGAATTAAAGTCCTTTTCGCTCTAGGACGCCTATTTAAGGAGATATAGCCAAAAGAAGTTTTTCATATAAAAATTTCAATTTTTTTAGGTTTTGGGTGGATTTTTCAATTTTTTTTAAGGTTGTCACGAATTAAAGTCCTTTTCGCTCTAGGACGCTTAGTTTAGGAGATATGGGCAAAATAAGTTTTTCATATAAAAATTTCAATTTTTTTAGGTTTTGGGTGGATTTTTGAATTTTTTGAGGGTGGTCACGAATTAAAGTCCTTTTCGCTCTAGGACGCATATATAAGGAGATATGGGCAAAAGAAGTTTTTCATTTAAAAATTTAAATTTTTTTAGGATTTGGGTGGATTTTGCAATTTTTTAGGGTGGTCACGAATTAAAGTCCTTTTCGCTCTAGGACGCATATATAAGGAGATATGGGCAAAAGAAGTTTTTCATATAAAAATTTCAATTTTTTTAGGATTTGGGTGGATTTTTGAATTTTTTGAGGGTGGTCACGAATGAAAGTCCTTTTCGCTCTAGGACGTATATTTAAGGAGATATGGGCAAAAGAAGTTTTTCACATAAAAATTTCAATTTTTTTAGATTTGGGTGGATTTTTCAATTTTTTTTAAGGTTGTCACGAATTAAAGTCCTTTTCGCTCTAGGACGCTTAGTTTAGGAGATATGGGCAAAATAAGTTTTTCATATAAAAATTTCAATTTTTTTAGGTTTTGGGTGGATTTTCCAATTTTTTTAGAGTGGTCACGAATTATCATCCTTTTCGCTCTAGGACGCATATTTAAGGAGATATAGCCAAAAGAAGTTTTTCAAATAAAAATTTCAATTTTTTTAGGTTTTGGGTGGATTTTTCAATTTTTTGAGGGTGGTCACGAATTAAAGTCCTTTTCGCTCTACGACGCATATTTAAGGAGATATGGGCAAAAGAAGTTTTTCATATAAAAATTTCAATTTTTTTAGGTTTTGGGTGGATTTTTCAATTTTTTGAGGGTGGTCACGAATTAAAGTCCTTTTCGCTCTAGGGCGCATATTTAAGGAGATATGGGCAAAAGAAGTTTTTCATATAAAAATTTCAATTTTTTTAGGTTTTGAGTGGATTTTTCAATTTTTTTAGGGTGGTCACGAATTAAAGTCCTTTTCGCTCTAGGACGCATATTTAAGGAGATATGGGCAAAATAAGTTTTTCATATAAAAATTTCAATTTTTTTAGGTTTTGGGTGGATTTTTCAATTTTTTGAGGGTTGTCACGAATTAAAGTCCTTTTCGCTCTAGGACGCATATTTAAGGAGATATGGGCAAAAGAAGTTTTTCATATAAAAATTTCAATTTTTTTAGGTTTTGGGTGGATTTTCCAATTTTTTGAGAGTGGTCACGAATTATCATCCTTTTCGCTCTAGAACGCATATTTAAGGAGATATAGCCAAAAGAAGTTTTTCAAATAAAAATTTCAATATTTTTAGGTTTTGGGTGGATTTTTCAATTTTTTGAGGGTGGTCACGAATTAAAGTCCTTTTCGCTCTACGACGCATATTTAAGGAGATATGGGCAAAAGAAGTTTTTCATATAAAAATTTCAATTTTTTTAGGTTTTGGGTGGATTTTTCAATTTTTTTTAGGGTTGTCACGAATTAAAGTCCTTTTCGCTCTAGGACGCTTAGTTTAGGAGATATGGGCAAAATAAGTTTTTCATATAAAAATTTAAATTTTTTTAGGTTTTGGGTGGATTTTTCAATTTTTTGAGGGTGGTCACGAATTAAAGTCCTTTTCGCTCTAGGACGCATATTTAAGGAGATATGGACAAAAAAAGTTTTTCATATAAAAATTTAAATTTTTTTAGGTTTTGGGTGGATTTTTCAATTTTTTGAGGGTTGTCACGAATTAAAGTCCTTTTCGCTCTAGGACGCATATTTAAGGAGATATGGGCAAAAGAAGTTTTTCATATAAAAATTTAAATTTTTTTAGGTTTTGGGTGGATTTTTCAATTTTTTGAGGGTGGTCACGAATTAAAGTCCTTTTCGCTCTAGGACGCATATATAAGGAGATATGGGCAAAAGAAGTTTTTCATATAAAAATTTAAACTTTTCTAAGTTTTGGGTGGATTTTTGAATTTTTTGAGGGTGGTCACGAATTAAAGTCCTTTTCGCTCTAGGACGCATATTTAAGGAGATATGGGCAAAAGAAGTTTTTCATATAAAAATTTCAATTTTTTAGGTTTTGGGTGGATTTTTCAATTTTTTGAGGGTGGTCACGAATTAAAGTCCTTTTCGCTCTAGGACGCATATTTAAGGAGATATGGGCAAAAGAAGTTTTTCATATAAAAATTTCAATTTTTTAGGTTTTGGGTGGATTTTTCAATTTTTTGAGGGTGGTCACGAATTAAAGTCCTTTTCGCTCTAGGACGCATATTTAAGGAGATATGGACAAAAGAAATTTTTCATATAAAAATTTAAATTTTTCTAGGTTTTGGGTGGATTTTTCAATTTTTTGAGGGTTGTCACGAATTAAAGTCCTTTTCGCTCTAGGACGCTTAGTTTAGGAGATATGGGCAAAATAAGTTTTTCATATAAAAATTTCAATTTTTTTAGGTTTTGGGTGGATTTTTGAATTTTTTGAGGGTGGTCACGAATTAAAGTCCTTTTCGCTCTAGGACGCATATTTAAGGAGATATGGGCAAAAGAAGTTTTTCATATAAAAATTTCAATTTTTTTAGGTTTTGGGTGGATTTTTGAATTTTTTGAGGGTGGTCACGAATTAAAGTCCTTTTCGCTCTAGGACGCATATATAAGGAGATATGGGCAAAAGAAGTTTTTCATATAAAAATTTCATTTTTTTTTAGGATTTGGGTGGATTTTTGAATTTTTTGAGGGTGGTCACGAATTAAAGTCCTTTTCGCTCTAGGACGCATATTTAAGGAGATATGGGCAAAAGAAGTTTTTCATATAAAAATTTCAATTTTTTAGGTTTTGGGTGGATTTTTCAATTTTTTGAGGGTGGTCACGAATTAAAGTCCTTTTCGCTCTAGGACGCATATTTAAGGAGATATGGACAAAAGAAATTTTTCATATAAAAATTTAAAATTTTCTAGGTTTTGGGTGGATTTTTCAATTTTTTTAGGGTTGTCACTAATTAAAGTCCTTTTCGCTCTAGGACGCTTAGTTTAGGAGATATGGGCAAAATAAGTTTTTCATATAAAAATTTCAATTTTTTTAGGTTTTGGGTGGATTTTTGAATTTTTTGAGGGTGGTCACGAATTAAAGTCCTTTTCGCTCTAGGACGCATATATAAGGAGATATGGCAAAAGAAGTTTTTCATATAAAAATTTAAATTTTTTTAGGATTTGGGTGGATTTTGCAATTTTTTAGGGTGGTCACGAATTAAAGTCCTTTTCGCTCTAGGACGCATATATAAGGAGATATGGGCAAAAGAAGTTTTTCATATAAAAATTTCAATTTTTTTAGGATTTGGGTGGATTTTTGAATTTTTTGAGGGTGGTCACGAATTAAAGTCCTTTTCGCTCTAGGACGCATATTTAAGGAGATATGGGCAAAAGAAGTTTTTCATATAAAAATTTCAATTTTTTTAGGTTTTGGGTGGATTTTTGAATTTTTTGAAGGTGGTCACGAATTAAAGTCCTTTTCGCTCTAGGACGCATATTTAAGGAGATATAGCCAAAAGAAGTTTTTCAAATAAAAATTTCAATTTTTTTAGATTTTGGGTGGATTTTTCAATTTTTTGAGGGTGGTCACGAGTTAAAGTCCTTTTCACTCTACGACGCATATTTAAGGAGATATGGGCAAAAGAAGTTTTTCATATAAAAATTTCAATTTTTTTAGGTTTTGGGTGGATTTTTCAATTTTTTTTAGGGTTGTCACGAATTAAAGTCCTTTTCGCTCTAGGACGCTTAGTTTAGGAGATATGGGCAAAATAAGTTTTTCATATAAAAATTTAAATTTTTTTAGGTTTTGGGTGGATTTTTTTTTTTGAGGGTGGTCACGAATTAAAGTCCTTTTCGCTCTAGGACGCATATTTAAGGAGATATGGACAAAAGAAGTTTTTCATATAAAAATTTCAATTTTTTTAGGTTTTGGGTGGATTTTTCAATTTTTTGAGGGTTGTCACGAATTAAAGTCCTTTTCGCTCTAGGACGCATATTTAAGGAGATATGGGCAAAAGAAGTTTTTCATATAAAAATTTCAATTTTTTTAGGTTTTGGGTGGATTTTTGAATTTTTTGAGGGTGGTCACGAATTAAAGTCCTTTTCGCTCTAGGACGCATATATAAGGAGATATGGGCAAAAGAAGTTTTTCATATAAAAATTTAAACTTTTCTAAGTTTTGGGTGGATTTTTGAATTTTTGAGGGTGGTCACGAATTAAAGTCCTTTTCGCTCTAGGACGCATATTTAAGGAGATATGGGCAAAAGAAGTTTTTCATATAAAAATTTCAATTTTTTAGGTTTTGGGTGGATTTTTCAATTTTTTGAGGGTGGTCACGAATTAAAGTCCTTTTCGCTCTAGGACGCATATTTAAGGAAATATGGGCAAAAGAAGTTTTTCATATAAAAATTTCAATTTTTTTAGGTTTTGGGTGGATTTTTGAATTTTTTGAGGGTGGTCACGAATTAAAGTCCTTTTCGCTCTAGGACGCATATATAAGGAGATATGGGCAAAAGAAGTTTTTTTTAGGATTTGGGTGGATTTTTGAATTTTTTGAGGGTGGTCACGAATTAAAGTCCTTTTCGCTCTAGGACGCATATTTAAGGAGATATGGGCAAAAGAAGTTTTTCATATAAAAATTTCAATTTTTTAGGTTTTGGGTGGATGTTTCAATTTTTTGAGGGTGGTCACGAATTAAAGTCCTTTTCGCTCTAGGACGCATATTTAAGGAGATATGGACAAAAGAAATTTTTCATATAAAAATTTAAATTTTTCTAGGTTTTGGGTGGATTTTTCAATTTTTTTAGGGTTGTCACGAATTAAAGTCCTTTTCGCTCTAGGACGCTTAGTTTAGGAGATATGGGCAAAATAAGTTTTTCATATAAAAATTTCAATTTTTTTAGGTTTTGGGTGGATTTTTGAATTTTTTGAGGGTGGTCACGAATTAAAGTCCTTTTCGCTCTAGGACGCATATATAAGGAGATATGGCAAAAGAAGTTTTTCATATAAAAATTTAAATTTTTTTAGGATTTGGGTGGATTTTGCAATTTTTTAGGGTGGTCACGAATTAAAGTCCTTTTCGCTCTACGACTCATATTTAAGGAGATATGGGCAAAAGAAGTTTTTCATATAAAAATTTCAATTTTTTTAGGATTTGGGTGGATTTTTGAATTTTTTGAGGGTGGTCACGAATTAAAGTCCTTTTCGCTCTAGGACGCATATTTAAGGAGATATGGGCAAAAGAAGTTTTTCATATAAAAATTTCAATTTTTTTAGGTTTTGGGTGGATTTTCCAATTTTTTGAGAGTGGTCACGAATGATCATCCTTTTCGCTCTAGGACGCATATTTAAGGAGATATAGCCAAAAGAAGTTTTTCAAATAAAAATTTCAATTTTTTTAGGTTTTGGGTGGATTTTTCAATTTTTTGAGGGTGGTCACGAATTAAAGTCCTTTTCGCTCTAGGGCGCATATTTAAGGAGATATGGGCAAAAGAAGTTTTTCATATAAAAATTTCAATTTTTTTAGGTTTTGGGTGGATTTTTCAATTTTTTGAGGGTGGTCACGAATTAAAGTCCTTTTCGCTCTAGGGCGCATATTTAAGGAGATATGGGCAAAAGAAGTTTTTCATATAAAAATTTCAATTTTTTTAGGTTTTGAGTGGATTTTTCAATTTTTTGAGGGTGGTCACGAATTAAAGTCCTTTTCGCTCTAGGACGCATATATAAGGAGATATGGGCAAAAGAAGTTTTTCATATAAAAATTTCAATTTTTTTAGGATTTGGGTGGATTTTTGAATTTTTTGAGGGTGGTCACGAATTAAAGTCCTTTTCGCTTTAGGACGCATATTTAAGGAGATATGGGCAAAAGAAGTTTTTCATATAAAAATTTCAATTTTTTTAGGTTTTGGGTGGATTTTCCAATTTTTTGAGAGTGGTCACGAATTATAATCCTTTTCGCTCTAGGACGCATATTTAAGGAGATATAGCCAAAAGAAGTTTTTCAAATAAAAATTTCAATTTTTTTAGGTTTTGGGTGGATTTTTCAATTTTTTGAGGGTGGTCACGAATTAAAGTCCTTTTCGCTCTACGACGCATATTTAAGGAGATATGGGCAAAAGAAGTTTTTCATATAAAAATTTCAATTTTTTTAGGTTTTGGGTGGATTTTTCAATTTTTTGAGGGTGGTCACGAATTAAAGTCCTTTTCGCTCTAGGGCGCATATTTAAGGAGATATGGGCAAAAGAAGTTTTTCATATAAAAATTTCAATTTTTTTAGGTTTTGGGTGGATTTTTCAATTTTTTGAGGGTGGTCACGAATTAAAGTCCTTTTCGCTCTAGGGCGCATATTTAAGGAGATATGGGCAAAAGAAGTTTTTCATATAAAAATTTCAATTTTTTTAGGTTTTGAGTGGATTTTTCAATTTTTTGAGGGTGGTCACGAATTAAAGTCCTTTTCGCTCTAGGACGCATATTTAAGGAGATATGGGCAAAATAAGTTTTTCATATAAAAATTTCAATTTTTTTAGGTTTTGGGTGGATTTTTCAATTTTTTGAGGGTTGTCACGAATTAAAGTCCTTTTCGCTCTAGGACGCATATTTAAGGAGATATGGGCAAAAGAAGTTTTTCATATAAAAATTTCAATTTTTTTAGGTTTTGGGTGGATTTTCCAATTTTTTGAGAGTGGTCACGAATTATCATCCTTTTCGCTCTAGGACGCATATTTAAGGAGATATAGCCAAAAGAAGTTTTTCAAATAAAAATTTCAATTTTTTTTAGGTTTTGGGTGGATTTTTCAATTTTTTGAGGGTGGTCACGAATTAAAGTCCTTTTCGCTCTAGGACGCATATTTAAGGAGATATGGGCAAAAGAAGTTTTTCATATAAAAATTTCAATTTTTTTAGGTTTTGGGTGGATTTTCCAATTTTTTGAGAGTGGTCACGAATTATCATCCTTTTCGCTCTAGGACGCATATTTGAGGAGATATAGCCAAAAGAAGTTTTTCAAATAAAAATTTCAATTTTTTTAGGTTTTGGGTGGATTTTTCAATTTTTTGAGGGTGGTCACGAATTAAAGTCCTTTTCGCTCTAGGGCGCATATTTAAGGAGATATGGGCAAAAGAAGTTTTTCATATAAAAATTTCAATTTTTTTAGGTTTTGGGTGGATTTTTCAATTTTTTGAGGGTGGTCACGAATTAAAGTCCTTTTCGCTCTAGGGCGCATATTTAAGGAGATATGGGCAAAAGAAGTTTTTCATATAAAAATTTCAATTTTTTTAGGTTTTGAGTGGATTTTTCAATTTTTTGAGGGTGGTCACGAATTAAAGTCCTTTTCGCTCTAGGACGCATATATAAGGAGATATGGGCAAAAGAAGTTTTTCATATAAAAATTTCAATTTTTTTAGGATTTGGGTGGATTTTTGAATTTTTTGAGGGTGGTCACGAATTAAAGTCCTTTTCGCTTTAGGACGCATATTTAAGGAGATATGGGCAAAAGAAGTTTTTCATATAAAAATTTCAATTTTTTTAGGTTTTGGGTGGATTTTCCAATTTTTTGAGAGTGGTCACGAATTATAATCCTTTTCGCTCTAGGACGCATATTTAAGGAGATATAGCCAAAAGAAGTTTTTCAAATAAAAATTTCAATTTTTTTAGGTTTTGGGTGGATTTTTCAATTTTTTGAGGGTGGTCACGAATTAAAGTCCTTTTCGCTCTACGACGCATATTTAAGGAGATATGGGCAAAAGAAGTTTTTCATATAAAAATTTCAATTTTTTTAGGTTTTGGGTGGATTTTTCAATTTTTTGAGGGTGGTCACGAATTAAAGTCCTTTTCGCTCTAGGGCGCATATTTAAGGAGATATGGGCAAAAGAAGTTTTTCATATAAAAATTTCAATTTTTTTAGGTTTTGGGTGGATTTTTCAATTTTTTGAGGGTGGTCACGAATTAAAGTCCTTTTCGCTCTAGGGCGCATATTTAAGGAGATATGGGCAAAAGAAGTTTTTCATATAAAAATTTCAATTTTTTTAGGTTTTGAGTGGATTTTTCAATTTTTTGAGGGTGGTCACGAATTAAAGTCCTTTTCGCTCTAGGACGCATATTTAAGGAGATATGGGCAAAATAAGTTTTTCATATAAAAATTTCAATTTTTTTAGGTTTTGGGTGGATTTTTCAATTTTTTGAGGGTTGTCACGAATTAAAGTCCTTTTCGCTCTAGGACGCATATTTAAAGAGATATGGGCAAAAGAAGTTTTTCATATAAAAATTTCAATTTTTTTAGGTTTTGGGTGGATTTTCCAATTTTTTGAGAGTGGTCACGAATTATCATCCTTTTCGCTCTAGGACGCATATTTAAGGAGATATAGCCAAAAGAAGTTTTTCAAATAAAAATTTCAATTTTTTTTAGGTTTTGGGTGGATTTTTCAATTTTTTGAGGGTGGTCACGAATTAAAGTCCTTTTCGCTCTACGACGCATATTTAAGGAGATATGGGCAAAAGAAGTTTTTCATATAAAAATTTCAATTTTTTTAGGTTTTGGGTGGATTTTTCAATTTTTTTTAGGGTTGTCACGAATTAAAGTCCTTTTCGCTCTAGGACGCTTAGTTTAGGAGATATGGGCAAAATAAGTTTTTCATATAAAAATTTAAATTTTTTTAGGTTTTGGGTGGATTTTTCAATTTTTTGAGGGTGGTCACGAATTAAAGTCCTTTTCGCTCTAGGACGCATATTTAAGGAGATATGGACAAAAGAAGTTTTTCATATAAAAATTTAAATTTTTTTAGGTTTTGGGTGGATTTTTCAATTTTTTGAGGGTTGTCACGAATTAAAGTCCTTTTCGCTCTAGGACGCATATTTAAGGAGATATGGGCAAAAGAAGTTTTTCATATAAAAATTTAAATTTTTTTAGGTTTTGGGTGGATTTTTGAATTTTTTGAGGGTGGTCACGAATTAAAGTCCTTTTCGCTCTAGGACGCATATTTAAGGAGATATGGGCAAAAGAAGTTTTTCATATAAAAATTTCAATTTTTTTAGGTTTTGGGTGGATTTTTGAATTTTTTGAGGGTGGTCACGAATTAAAGTCCTTTTCGCTCTAGGACGCATATATAAGGAGATATGGGCAAAAGAAGTTTTTCATATAAAAATTTCATTTTTTTTAGGATTTGGGTGGGTTTTTGAATTTTTTGAGGGTGGTCACGAATTAAAGTCCTTTTCGCTCTAGGACGCATATTTAAGGAGATATGGGCAAAAGAAGTTTTTCATATAAAAATTTCAATTTTTTAGGTTTTGGGTGGATTTTTCAATTTTTTGAGGGTGGTCACGAATTAAAGTCCTTTTCGCTCTAGGACGCATATTTAAGGAGATATGGACAAAAGAAATTTTTCATATAAAAATTTAAATTTTTCTAGGTTTTGGGTGGATTTTTCAATTTTTTTAGGGTTGTCACGAATTAAAGTCCTTTTCGCTCTAGGACGCTTAGTTTAGGAGATATGGGCAAAATAAGTTTTTCATATAAAAATTTCAATTTTTTTAGGTTTTGGGTGGATTTTTGAATTTTTTGAGGGTGGTCACGAATTAAAGTCCTTTTCGCTCTAGGACGCATATATAGGAGATATGGCAAAAGAAGTTTTTCATATAAAAATTTCAATTTTTTTAGGATTTGGGTGGATTTTGCAATTTTTTAGGGTGGTCACGAATTAAAGTCCTTTTCGCTCTAGGACGCATATATAAGGAGATATGGGCAAAAGAAGTTTTTCATATAAAAATTTCAATTTTTTTAGGATTTGGGTGGATTTTTGAATTTTTTGAGGGTGGTCACGAATTAAAGTCCTTTTCGCTCTAGGACGCATATTTAAGGAGATATGGGCAAAAGAAGTTTTTCATATAAAAATTTCAATTTTTTTAGGTTTTGGGTGGATTTTTCAATTTTTTGAGGGTGGTCACGAATTAAAGTCCTTTTCGCTCTAGGACGCATATTTAAGGAGATATGGGCAAAAGAAGTTTTTCATATAAAAATTTCAATTTTTTTAGGTTTTGGGTGGATTTTCCAATTTTTTGAGAGTGGTCACGAATTATCATCCTTTTCGCTCTAGGACGCATATTTAAGGAGATATGGGCAAAAGAAGTTTTTCATATAAAAATTTCAATTTTTTAGGTTTTGGGTGGATTTTTCAATTTTTTGAGGGTGGTCACGAATTAAAGTCCTTTTCGCTCTAGGACGCATATTTAAGGAGATATGGACAAAAGAAATTTTTCATATAAAAATTTAAATTTTTCTAGGTTTTGGGTGGATTTTTCAATTTTTTGAGGGTGGTCACGAATTAAAGTCCTTTTCGCTCTAGGACGCATATTTAAGGAGATATGGGCAAAAGAAGTTTTTCATATAAAAATTTCAATTTTTTTAGGTTTTGGGTGGATTTTCCAATTTTTTGAGAGTGGTCACGAATTATCATCCTTTTCGCTCTAGGACGCATATTTAAGGAGATATGGGCAAAAGAAGTTTTTCATATAAAAATTTCAATTTTTTTAGGTTTTGGGTGGATTTTTCAATTTTTTTTAGGGTTGTCACGAATTAAAGTCCTTTTCGCTCTAGGACGCATATATAAGGAGATATGGGCAAAAGAAGTTTTTCATATAAAAATTTAAATTTTTTTAGGTTTTGGGTGGATTTTTCAATTTTTTGAGGGTGGTCACGAATTAAAGTCCTTTTCGCTCTAGGACGCATATTTAAGGAGATATGGGCAAAAGAAGTTTTTCATATAAAAATTTCAATTTTTTTAGGTTTTGGGTGGATTTTTCAATTTTTTTTAGGGTTGTCACGAATTAAAGTCCTTTTCGCTCTAGGACGCTTAGTTTAGGAGATATGGGCAAAATAAGTTTTTCATATAAAAATTTCAATTTTTTTAGGATTTGGGTGGATTTTTGAATTTTTTGAGGGTGGTCACGAATTAAAGTCCTTTTCGCTCTAGGGCGCATATTTAAGGAGATATGGGCAAAAGAAGTTTTTCATATAAAAATTTCAATTTTTTTAGGATTTGGGTGGATTTTTGAATTTTTTGAGGGTGGTCACGAATTAAAGTCCTTTTCGCTCTAGGGCGCATATTTAAGGAGATATGGGCAAAATAAGTTTTTCATATAAAAATTTCAATTTTTTTAGGTTTTGGGTGGATTTTTCAATTTTTTGAGGGTTGTCACGAATTAAAGTCCTTTTCGCTCTAGGACGCATATTTAAGGAGATATGGGCAAAAGAAGTTTTTCATATAAAAATTTCAATTTTTTTAGGTTTTGGGTGGATTTTCCAATTGTTTGAGAGTGGTCACGAATTATAATCCTTTTCGCTCTAGGACGCATATTTAAGGAGATATAGCCAAAAGAAGTTTTTCAAATAAAAATTTAAATTTTTTTAGGTTTTGGGTGGATTTTTCAATTTGTTGAGGGTGGTCACGAATTAAAGTCCTTTTCGCTCTACGACGCATATTTAAGGAGATATGGGCAAAAGAAGTTTTTAATATAAAAATTTCAATTTTTTTTAGGTTTTGGGTGGATTTTTCAATTTTTTTTTTAGGGTTGTCACGAATTAAAGTCCTTTTCGCTCTAGGACGCTTAGTTTAGGAGATATGGGCAAAATAAGTTTTTCATATAAAAATTTAAATTTTTTTAGGTTTTGGGTGGATTTTTTAATTTTTTGAGGGTGGTCACGAATTAAAGTCCTTTTCGCTCTAGGACGCATATATAAGGAGATATGGGCAAAAGAAGTTTTTCATATAAAAATTTCAATTTTTTTAGGATTTGGGTGGATTTTTGAATTTTTTGAGGGTGGTCACGAATTAAAGTCCTTTTCGCTCTAGGACGCATATATAAGGAGATATGGGCAAAAGAAGTTTTTCATATAAAAATTTCAATTTTTTTAGGATTTGGGTGGATTTTTGAATTTTTTGAGGGTGGTCACGAATTAAAGTCCTTTTCGCTCTAGGACGCATATTTAAGGAGATATGGGCAAAAGAAGTTTTTCATATAAAAATTTCAATTTTTTTAGGTTTTGGGTGGATTTTTTAATTTTTTGAGGGTGGTCACGAATTAAAGTCCTTTTCGCTCTAGGACGCATATTTAAGGAGATATGGACAAAAGAAGTTTTTCACATAAAATTTAAATTTTTCTAGGTTTTGGGTGAATTTTTAAATTTTTTGAGGGTGGTCACGAATTAAAGTCCTTTCGCTCTAGGACGCATATTTAAGGAGATATAGCCAAAAGAACTTTTTCATATAAAAATTTCAATTTTTTAGGTTTTGGGTGGATTTTTCAATATTTTTGGGGTGGTCATGAATTAAAGTCCTTTTCGCTCTAGGACGCATATTTAAGGAGATATGGGCAAAAGAAGTTTTTCATATAAAAATTTCAATTTTTTTAGGTTTTGAGTGGATTTTTCAATTTTTTGGGGGTGGTCACGAATTAAAGTCCTTTTCGCTCTAGGACGCATATTTAAGGAGATATGGGCAAAAGAAGTTTTTCATATAAAAAAATCAATTTTTTTAGGTTTTGGGTGGATTTTTCAATTTTTTGAGGGTGGTCACGAATTATCATCCTTTTCGCTCTTTGACGCATATTTAAGGAGATATGGGCAAAAGAAGGTTTTCATATAAAAATTTAAATTTTTTTAGGTTTTGGGTGGATTTTTCAATTTTTTGAGGGTGGTCACGAATTATCATCCTTTTCGCTCTAGGACGCATATTTAAAGAGATATAGCCAAAAGAAGTTTTTCATATAAAAATTTCAATTTTTTTAGGTTTTGGGTGGATTTTTCAATTTTTTGAGGGTGGTCACGAATTAAAGTCCTTTTCGCTCTAGGACGCATATTTAAGGAGATATGGGCAAAAGAAGTTTTTCATACAAAAATTTAAATTTTTTTAGGTTTTGAGTGGACTTTTCAATTTTTTGAGGGTGGTCACGAATTAAAGTCCTTTTCACTCTAGGACGCATATTTAGGGAGATATGGGCAAAAGAAGTTTTTCATATAAAAAAGTCCTTTTGGCTCTAGGACGCATATTTAAGGAGATATGGGCAAAAGAAGTTTTTCATATAAAAATTCAAATTTTTTTAGGTTTTGGGTGGATTTTTCAATTTTTTGAGGGTGGTCACGAATTAAAGTCATTTTCGCTCTAGGACGCATATTTAAGGAGATATGGGCAAAAGAAGTTTTTCATATAAAAATTCAAATTTTTTTAGGTTTTGGGTGGATTTTTCAATTTTTTGAGGGTGGTCACGAATTAAAGTCCTTTTCGCTCTAGGACGCATATTTAAGGAGATATAGCCAAAAGAAGTTTTTCATATAAAAATTTAAATTTTTTTAGGTTTTGGGTGGATTTTTCAATATTTTTGGGGTGGTCATGAATTAAAGTCCTTTTCGCTCTAGGACGCATATTTAAGGAGATATGGGCAAAAGAAGTTTTTCATATAAAAATTTCAATTTTTTTAGGTTTTGGGTGGATTTTTCAATTTTTTGAGGGTTGTCACGAATTAAAGTCCTTTTCGCTCTAGGACGCATATTTAAGGAGATATGGGCAAAAGAAGTTTTTCATATAAAAATTTAAATTTTTTTAGGTTTTGGGTGGATTTCTCAATTTTTTGAGGGTGGTCACGAATTAAAGTCCTTTTCGCTCAATGACGCATATTTAAGGAGATATGGGCAAAAGAAGTTTTTCATATCAAAATTTAAATTTTTTTAGGTTTTGGGTGGATTTTTCAATTTTTTGAGGGTTGTCACGAATTAAAGTCCTTTTCGCTCTAGGACGCATATTTAAGGAGATATGGGCAAAAGAAGTTTTTCATATAAAAATTTAAATTTTTTTAGGTTTTGGGTGGATTTCTCAATTTTTTGAGGGTGGTCACAAATTAAAGTCCTTTTCGCTCAAGGACGCATATTTAAGGAGATATGGGCAAAAGAAGTTTTTCATATAAAAATTTCAATTTTTTTAGGTTTTGGGTGGATTTTTAAATTTTTTTAGGGTGGTCACGAATTAAAGTCCTTTTCGATCTAGAACGCATATTTAGGGAGATGTGGGCAAAAGAAGTTTTTCATATAAAAATTTCAATTTTTTTAGGTTTTGGGTGGATTTTTCAATTTTTTGAGGGTGGTCACGAATTAAAGTCCTTTTCGCTCTACGACGCATATTTAAGGAGATATGGACAAAAGAAGTTTTTCATATAAAAATTTAAATTTTTTTAGGTTTTGGGTGGATTTTTCAATTTTTTGAGGGTTGTCACGAATTAAAGTCCTTTTCGCTCTAGGACGCATATTTAAGGAGATATGGGCAAAAGAAGTTTTTCATATAAAAATTGAAATTTTTTTTATGTTTTGGGTGGATTTCTCAATTTTTTGAGGGTGGTCACGAATTAAAGTCCTTTTCGCTCTAGGACGCATATATAAGGAGATATGGGCAAAAGAAGTTTTTCATATAATAATTTAAATTTTTTTAGGATTTGGGTGGATTTTGCAATTTTTTAGGGTGGTCACGAATTAAAGTCCTTTTCGCTCTAGGACGCATATATAAGGAGATATGGGCAAAAGAAGTTTTTCATATAAAAATTTCCATTTTTTTAGGATTTGGGTGGATTTTTGAATTTTTTGAGGGTGGTCACGAATTAAAGTCCTTTTCGCTCTAGGACGCATATTTAAGGAGATATGGGCAAAAGAAGTTTTTCATATAAAAATTTCAATTTTTTTAGGTTTTGGGTGGATTTTTTAATTTTTTGAGGGTGGTCACGAATTAAAGTCCTTTTCGCTCTAGGACACATATTTAAGGAGATATAGCCAAAAGAAGATTTTCATATAAAAATTTCAATTTTTTTAGGTTTTGGGTGGATTTTTCAATTTTTTGAGGGTGGTCTCGAATTAAAGTCCTTTTCGCTCTAGGGCGCATATTTAAGGAGATATGGGCAAAAGAAGTTTTTCATATAAAAATTTCAATTATTTTAGGTTTTGAGTGGATTTTTCAATTTGTTGAGGGTGGTCACGAATTAAAGTCCTTTTCGCTCTAGGACGCATATTTAAGGAGATATGGGCAAAAGAAATTTTTCATATAAAAATTTCAATTTTTTTAGGTTTTGGGTGGATTTTCCAATTTTTTGAGAGTGGTCACGAATTATCATCCTTTTCGCTCTAGGACGCATATTTAAGGAGATATAACCAAAAGAAGTTTTTCAAAAAAAATTTCAATTTTTTTAGGTTTTGGGTGGATTTTTCAATTTTTTTTAGGGTTGTCACGAATTAAAGTCCTTTTCGCTCTAGGACGCATATTTAAGGAGATATGGACAAAAGAAGTTTTTCATATAAAAATTTTAATTTTTCTAGGTTTTGGGTGGATTTTTGAATTTTTTGAGGGTGGTCACGAATTAAAGTCCTTTTCGCTCTAGGACGCATATTTAAGGAGATATGGGCAAAAGAAGTTTTTCATATAAAAATTTCAATTTTTTAGGTTTTGGGTGGATTTTTCAATTTTTTGAGGGTGGTCACGAATTAAAGTCCTTTTCGCTCTAGGACGCATATTTAAGGAGATATGGAAAAAAGAAGTTTTTCATATAAAAATTTAAATTTTTCTATATTTTGGGTGAATTTTTCAATTTTTTGAGGGTGGTCACGAATTAAAGTCCTTTTCGCTCTAGGACGCATATTTAAGGAGATATGGGCAAAAGAAGTTTTTCATATAAAAATTTCAATTTTTTAGGTTTTGGGTGGATTTTTCAATTTTTTGAGGGTGGTCACGAATTAAAGTCCTTTTCGCTCTAAGACGCATATTTAAGGAGATATGGGCAAAAGAAGTTTTTCATATAAAAATTTAAATTTTTTTAGGTTTTGGGTGGATTTTTTAATTTTTTGAGGGTGGTCACGAATTAAAGTCCTTTTCGCTCTAGGACGCATATTTAAGGAGATATGGACAAAAGAAGTTTTTCATATAAAAATTTAAATTTTTCTAGGTTTTGGGTGAATTTTTAAATTTTTTGAGGGTGGTCACGAATTAAAGCCCTTTTCGCTCTAGGACGCATATTTAAGGAGATATAGCCAAAAGAAGTTTTTCATATAAAAATTTAAATTTTTTTAGGTTTTGGGTGGATTTTTCAATTTTTTTGGGGTGGTCATGAATTAAAGTCCTTTTCGCTCTAGGACGCATATTTAAGGAGATATGGGCAAAAGAAGTTTTTCATATAAAAATTTCAATTTTTTTAGGTTTTGGGTGGATTTTTCAATTTTTTTAGGGTGGTCACGAATTAAAGTCCTTTTCGCTCTAGGACGCATATTTAAGGAGATATGGGCAAAAGAAGTTTTTCATATAAAAATTTCAGTTTTTTAGGTTTTGGGTGGATTTTTGAATTTTTTGAGGGTGGTCACGAATTAAAGTCCTTTTCACTCTAGGACGCATATTTAAGGAGATATGGACAAAAGAAGTTTTTCATATAAAAATTTCAATTTTTTTAGGTTTTGGGTGGATTTTTCAATTTTTTGAGGGTTGTCACGAATTAAAGTCCTCTTCGCTCTTTGACGCATATTTAAGGAGATATGGGCAAAAGAAGTTTTTCATATAAAAATTTCAATTTTTTTAGGTTTTGGGTGGATTTTTCAATTTTTTTTAGGGTGGTCACGAATTAAAGTCCTTTTCGCTCTCGGACGCTTAGTTTAGGAGATATGGGCAAAAGAAGTTTTTCATATAAAAATTTCAATTTTTTGAGGTTTTGGGTGGATTTTTCAATTTTTTTTAGGGTGGTCACGAATTAAAGTCCTTTTCGCTCTCGGACGCTTAGTTTAGGAGATATGGGCAAAAGAAGTTTTTCATATAAAAATTTCAATTTTTTTAGGTTTTGGGTGGATTTTTCAATTTTTTGAGGGTGGTCACGAATTAAAGTCCTTTTCGCTCTAGGACGCATATTTAAGGAGATATGGGCAAAAGAAGTTTTTCATATAAAAATTTAAATTTTTTTAGGTTTTGGGTGGATTTTTAAATTTTTTTAGGGTGGTCACGAATTAAAGTCCTTTTCGATCTAGAACGCATATTTAGGGAGATATAGCCAAAAGAAGTTTTTCATATAAACATTTCAATTTTTTTAGGTTTTGGGTGGATTTCTCAATTTTTTGAGGGTGGTCACGAATTAAAGTCCTTTTCGCTCTAGGACGCATATTTAAGGAGATATAGCCAAAAGAAGTTTTTCATATAAAAATTTAAATTTTTTTAGGTTTTGGGTGGATTTTTCAATTTTTTTGTGGTGGTCACGAATTAAAGTCCTTTTCGCTCTAGGACGCATATTTAAGGAGATATGGACAAAAGAAGTTTTTCATATAAAAATTTTAATTTTTGTAGGTTTTGGGTGGATTTTTGAATTTTTTGAGGGTGGTCACGAATTAAAGTCCTTTTCGCTCTAGGACGCATATTTAAGGAGATATGGGCAAAAGAAGTTTTTCATATAAAAATTTCAATTTTTTAGGTTTTGGGTGGATTTTTCAATTTTTTGAGGGTGGTCACGAATTAAAGTCCTTTTCGCTCTAGGACGCATATTTAAGGAGATATGGAAAAAAGAAGTTTTTCATATAAAAATTTAAATTTTTCTAGGTTTTGGGTGAATTTTTCAATTTTTTGAGGGTGGTCACGAATTAAAGTCCTTTTCGCTCTAGGACGCATATTTAAGGAGATATAGCCAAAAGAAGTTTTTCATATAAAAATTTCAATTTTTTTAGGTTTTGGGTGGATTTTTCAATTTTTTTGGGGTGGTCATGAATTAAAGTCCTTTTCGCTCTAGGACGCATATTTAAGGAGATATGGGCAAAAGAAGTTTTTCATATAAAAATTTAAATTTTTTAGGTTTTGAGTGGATTTTTCAATTTTTTGGGGGTGGTCACGAATTAAAGTCCTTTTCGCTCTAGGACGCATATTTAAGGAGATATGGACAAAAGAAGTTTTTCATATAAAAATTTAAATTTTTCTAGGTTTTGGGTGAATTTTTCAATTTTTGAGGGTGGTCACGATTTAAAGTCCTTTTCGCTGTAGGTCGCATATTTAGGGAGATATGGGCAAAAGAAGTTTTTCATATAAAAATTTCAATTTTTTTAGGATTTGGGTGGATTTTTGAATTTTTTGAGGGTGGTCACGAATTAAAGTCCTTTTCGCTCTAGGACGCTTAGTTTAGGGGATATGGGCAAAAGAAGTTTTTCATATAAAAATTTCAATTTTTTTAGGTTTTGAGTGGATTTTTCAATTTTTTGGGGGTGGTCACGAATTAAAGTCCTTTTCGCTCTAGGACGCATATTTAAGGAGATATGGGTAAAAGAAGTTTTTTGGGTGGATTTTTCAATTTTTTGAGGGTGGTCACGAATTAAAGTCCTTTTCGCTCTAGGACGCATATTTAAGGAGATATGGACAAAAGAAGTTTTTCATATAAAAATTTAAACTTTTCTAAGGGCGTTTTCGATTCGCAAAAAATATGTTGCCTTGGTGTTACACTACTTTTTCCCTAATTGACATTTCACCCAAATGATAGTGCAATTCTAAAGTTATTGTTAATTTATAATATTGTGAGGTATAAAAGATCCAAAATCTATGGCAGTGTCCTTGATATGTTGCAATCAATTTCGAGAATGTTGCACCTTTTTTCCCAATCGAAATCGCCATAAGTTTTGGGTGGATTTTTCAATTTTTTGAGGGTGGTCACGAATTAAAGTCCTTTTCGCTCTAGGACGCATATTTAAGGAGATATAGCCAAAAGAAGTTTTTCATATAAAAATTTCTATTTTTTTAGGTTTTGGGTGGATTTTTCAATTTTTTGAGGGTGGTCACGAATTAAAGTCCTTTTCGCTCTAGGACGCTTCAGTTTTTCATATAAAAATTTAAATTTTAATTTTTTTAAATTTAAAATTTAAATTTTTTTAGGTTTTGGGTGGATTTTTGAATTTTTTGAGGGTGGTCACGATTTAAAGTCCTTTTCGCTCTAGGACGCATATATAAGGAGATATGGGCAAAAGAAGTTTTTCATATAAAAATTTCAATTTTTTTAGGATTTGGGTGGATTTTTGAATTTTTTGAGGGTGGTCACGAATTAAAGTCCTTTTCGCTCTAGGACGCATATTTAAGGAGATATGGGCAAAAGAAGTTTTTCATATAAAAATTTCAATTTTTTAGGTTTTGGGTGGATTTTTGAATTTTTTGAGGGTGGTCACGAATTAAAGTCCTTTTCGCTCTAGGACGCATATTTAAGGAGATATGGACAAAAGAAGTTTTTCATATAAAAATTTAAATTTTTCTAGGTTTTGCGTGAATTTTTCAATTTGTTGAGAGTGGTCACGAATTAAAGTCCTTTTCGCTCTAGGACGCATATTTAAGGAGATATAGCCAAAAGAAGTTTTTCATATAAAAATTTCAATTTTTTTAGGTTTTGGGTGGATTTTTCAATTTTTTTTAGGGTTGTCACGAATTAAAGTCCTTTTCGCTCTAGGACGCTTAGTTTAGGAGATATGGCCAAAATAAGTTTTTCATATAAAAATTTCAATTTTTTTAGGTTTTGGGTGGATTTTTGAATTTTTTGAGGGTGGTCACGAATTAAAGTCCTTTTCGCTCTAGGACGCATATATAAGGAGATATGGGCAAAAGAAGATTTTCATATAAAAATTTCAATTTTTTAAGGATTTGGGTGGATTTTTGAATTTTTTGAGGGTGGTCACGAATTAAAGTTCTTTTCGCTCTAGGACGCATATTTAAGGAGATATGGGCAAAAGAAGTTTTTCATATAAAAATTTCAATTTTTTAGGTTTTGGGTGGATTTTTCAATTTTTTGAGGGTGGTCACGATTTAAAGTCCTTTTCGCTGTAGGTCGCATATTTAGGGAGATATGGGCAAAAGAAGTTTTTCATATAAAAATTTCAATTTTTTTAGGTTTTGGGTGGATTTTTCAATTTTTTTGGGGTGGTCACGAATTAAAGTCCTTTTCGCTCTAGGACGCTTAGTTTAGGGGATATGGGCAAAAGAAGTTTTTCATATAAAAATTTCAATTTTTTTAGGTTTTGAGTGGATTTTTCAATTTTTTGGGGGTGGTCACGAATTAAAGTCCTTTTCGCTCTAGGACGCATATTTAAGGAGATATGGGCAAAAGAAGTTTTTGGGTGGATTTTTCAATTTTTTGAGGGTGGTCACGAATTAAAGTCCTTTTCGCTCTAGGACGCATATTTAAGGAGATATGGACAAAAGAAGTTTTTCATATAAAAATTTAAACTTTTCTAAGGGCGTTTTCGATTCGCAAAAAATATGTTGCCTTGGTGTTACACTACTTTTTCCCTAATTGACATTTCACCCAAATGATAGTGTAATTCTTAAGTTATTGTTAATTTATAATATTGTGAGGTATAAAAGATCCAAAATCTATGGCAGTGTCCTTGATATGTTGCAATCAATTTCGAGAATGTTGCACCTTTTTTCCCAATCGAAATCGCCATAAGTTTTGGGTGGATTTTTCAATTTTTTGAGGGTGGTCACGAATTAAAGTCCTTTTCGCTCTAGGACGCATATTTAAGGAGATATAGCCAAAAGAAGTTTTTCATATAAACATTTCAATTTTTTTAGGTTTTGGGTGGATTTTTCAATTTTTTGAGGGTGGTCACGAATTAAAGTCCTTTTCGCTCTAGGACGCTTCAATTTTTCATATAAAAATTTTTCATATAAAAATTTAAATTTTTATTTTTTTAAATTTAAAATTTAAATTTTTTTAGGTTTTGGGTGGATTTTTGAATTTTTTGAGGGTGGTCACGATTTAAAGTCCTTTTCGCTCTAGGACGCATATATAAGGAGATAGGGGCAAAAGAAGTTTTTCATATAAAAATTTAAACTTTTCTAAGTTTTGGGTGGATTTTTGAATTTTTTGAGGGTGGTCACGAATTAAAGTCCTTATCGCTCTAGGACGCATATTTAAGGAGATATGGGCAAAAGAAGTTTTTCATATAAAAATTTAAATTTTTTAGGTTTTGGGTGGATTTTTCAATTTTTTGAGGGTGGTCACGAATTAAAGTCCTTTTCGCTCTAGGACGCATATTTAAGGAGATATGGTCAAAAGAAGTTTTTCATATAAAAATTTCAATTTTTTTAGGTTTTGGGTGGATTTTTGAATTTTTTGAGGGTGGTCACGAATTAAAGTCCTTTTCGCTCTAGGACGCATATATAAGGAGATATGGGCAAAAGAAGTTTTTCATATAAAAATTTCAATTTTTTTAGGATTTGGGTGGATTTTTGAATTTTTTGAGGGTGGTCACGAATTAAAGTCCTTTTCGCTCTAGGACGCATATTTAAGGAGATATGGGCAAAAGAAGTTTTTCATATAAAAATTTAAATTTTTCTAGGTTTTGGGTGAATTTTTCAATTTGTTGAGAGTGGTCACGAATTAAAGTCCTTTTCGCTCTAGGACGCATATTTAAGGAGATATGGACAAAAGAAGTTTTTCATATAAAAATTTAAACTTTTCTAAGGGCGTTTTCGATTCGCAAAAAATATGTTGCCTTGGTGTTACACTACTTTTTCCCTAATTGACATTTCACCCAAATGATAGTGTAATTCTAAAGCTATTGTTAATTTATAATATTGTGAGGTATAAAAGATCCAAAATCTATGGCAGTGTCCTTGATATGTTGCAATCAATTTCGAGAATGTTGCACCTTTTTTCCCAATCGAAATCGCCATAAGTTTTGGGTGGATTTTTGAATTTTTTGAGGGTGGTCACGAATTAAAGTCCTTTTCGCTCTAGGACGCATATATAAGAAGATATGGGCAAAAGAAGTTTTTCATATAAAAATTTCAATTTTTTAGGTTTTGGGTGGATTTTTCAATTTTTTTAGGGTGGTCACGAATTAAAGTCCTTTTCGCTCTAGGACGCATATTTAGGGAGATATGGGCAAAAGAAGTTTTTCATATAAAAATTTCAATTTTTTTAGGTTTTGGGTGGATTTTTTAATTTTTTGAGGGTGGTCACGAATTAAAGTCCTTTTCGCTCTAGGACGCATATTTAAGAAGATATAGCCAAAAGAAGTTTTTCATATAAAAATTTCAATTTTTTTAGGTTTTGGGTGGATTTTTCAATTTTTTTGGGGTGGTCATGAATTAAAGTCCTTTTCGCTCTAGGACGCATATTTAAGGAGATATGGGCAAAATAAGTTTTTCATATAAAAATTTCAATTTTTTTAGGTTTTGGGTGGATTTTTGAATTTTTTGAGGGTGGTCACTAATTAAAGTCCTTTTCGCTCTAGGACGCATATATAAGGAGATATGGGCAAAAGAAGTTTTTCATAAAAAAATTTAAATTTTTTTAGGATTTGGGTGAATTTTTGAATTTTTTTGAGTGTGGTCACGAATTAAAGTCCTTTTCGCTCTAGGACGCATATTTAAGGAGATATGGACAAAAGAAGTTTTTCATATAAAAATTTCAATTTTTTAGGTTTTGGGTGGATTTTTAAATTTTTTGAGGGTGGTCACGAATTAAAGTCCTGTTCGCTCTAGGACGCATATTTAAGGAGATATGGGCAAAAGAAGTTTTTCATATAAAAATTTCAATTTTTTTAGGTTTTGGGTGGATTTTTTAATTTTTTGAGGGTGGTCACGAATTAAAGTCCTTTTCGCTCTAGGACGCATATTTAAGGAGATATGGACAAAAGAAGTTTTTCATATAAAAATTTAAATTTTTCTAGGTTTTGGGTGAATTTTTCAATTTTTTTAGGGTGGTCACGAATTAAAGTCCTTTTCGCTCTAGGACGCATATTTAAGGAGATATAGCCAAAAGAAGTTTTTCATATAAAAATTTCAATTTTTTTAGGTTTTGGGTGGATTTTTCAATTTTTTGAGGGTGGTCATGAATTAAAGTCCTTTTCGCTCTAGGGCGCATATTTAAGGAGATATGGGCAAAAGAAGTTTTTCATATAAAAATTTCAATTTGTTTAGGTTTTGAGTGGATTTTTTAATTTTTTGGGGGTGGTCACGAATTAAAGTCCTTTTCGCTCTAGGACGCATATTTAAGGAGATATGGGCAAAAGAAGTCTTTCATATAAAAATTTCAATTTTTTTAGGTTTTGGGTGGATTTTTCAATTTTCTTGGGGTGGTCACGAATTAAAGTCCTTTTCGCTCTAGGACGCATATTTAAGGAGATATAGCCAAAAGAAGTTTTTCATATAAAAATTTCAATTTTTTTAGGTTTTGGGTGGATTTTTCAATTTTTTTGGGGTGGTCATGAATTAAAGTCCTTTTCGCTCTTGGACGCATATTTAAGGAGATATGGGCAAAAGAAGTTTTTCATATAAAAATATAATTTTTTTTGTAGGTTTTGGGTGGATTTTTCAATTTTTTTTAGGGTTGTCACGAATTAAAGTCCTTTTCGCTCTAGGACGCTTAGTTTAGGAGATATGGGCAAAATAAGTTTTTCATATAAAAATTTCAGTTTTTTTAGGTTTTGGGTGGATTTTTGAATTTTTTGAGGGTGGTCACGAATTAAAGTCCTTTTCGCTCTAGGACGCATATATAAGGAGATATGGGCAAAAGAAGTTTTTCATAAAAAAATTTCAATTTTTTTAGGATTTGGGTGGATTTTTGAATTTTTTGAGGGTGGTCACGAATTAAAGTCCTTTTCGCTCTAGGACGCATATTTAAGGAGATATGGGCAAAAGAAGTTTTTCATATAAAAATTTCAATTTTTTAGGTTTTGGGTGGATTTTTCAATTTTTTTAGGGTGGTCACGAATTAAAGTCCTTTTCGCTCTAGGACGCATATTTAAGGAGATATAGCCAAAAGAAGTTTTTCATATAAAAATTTCAATTTTTTTAGGTTTTGGGTGGATTTTTCAATTTTTTTGGGGTGGTCACGAATTAAAGTCCTTTTCGCTCTAGGACGCTTAGTTTAGGGGATATGGGCAAAAGAAGTTTTTCATATAAAAATTTCAATTTTTTTAGGTTTTGAGTGGATTTTTCAATTTTTTGGGGGTGGTCACGAATTAAAGTCCTTTTCGCTCTAGGACGCATATTTAAGGAGATATGGGCAAAAGAAGTCTTTCATATAAAAATTTCAATTTTTTTAGGTTTTGGGTGGATTTTTCAATTTTCTTGGGGTGGTCACGAATTAAAGTCCTTTTCGCTCTAGGACGCATATTTAAGGAGATATAGCCAAAAGAAGTTTTTCATATAAAAATTTAAATTTTTTTAGGTTTTGGGTGGATTTTTCAATTTTTTGAGGGTGGTCACGATTTAAAGTCCTTTTCGCTGTAGGTCGCATATTTAGGGAGATATGGGCAAAAGAAGTTTTTCATATAAAAATTTCAATTTTTTTAGGTTTTGGGTGGATTTTTCAATTTTTTTGGGGTGGTCACGAATTAAAGTCCTTTTCGCTCTAGGACGCTTAGTTTAGGGGATATGGGCAAAAGAAGTTTTTCATATAAAAATTTCAATTTTTTTAGGTTTTGAGTGGATTTTTCAATTTTTTGGGGGTGGTCACGAATTAAAGTCCTTTTCGCTCTAGGACGCATATTTAAGGAGATATGGGCAAAAGAAGTTTTTGGGTGGATTTTTCAATTTTTTGAGGGTGGTCACGAATTAAAGTCCTTTTCGCTCTAGGACGCATATTTAAGGAGATATGGACAAAAGAAGTTTTTCATATAAAAATTTAAACTTTTCTAAGGGCGTTTTCGATTCGCAAAAAATATGTTGCCTTGGTGTTACACTACTTTTTCCCTAATTGACATTTCACCCAAATGATAGTGTAATTCTTAAGTTATTGTTAATTTATAATATTGTGAGGTATAAAAGATCCAAAATCTATGGCAGTGTCCTTGATATGTTGCAATCAATTTCGAGAATGTTGCACCTTTTTTCCCAATCGAAATCGCCATAAGTTTTGGGTGGATTTTTCAATTTTTTGAGGGTGGTCACGAATTAAAGTCCTTTTCGCTCTAGGACGCATATTTAAGGAGATATAGCCAAAAGAAGTTTTTCATATAAACATTTCAATTTTTTTAGGTTTTGGGTGGATTTTTCAATTTTTTGAGGGTGGTCACGAATTAAAGTCCTTTTCGCTCTAGGACGCTTCAGTTTTTCATATAAAAATTTTTCATATAAAAATTTAAATTTTTATTTTTTTAAATTTAAAATTTAAATTTTTTTAGGTTTTGGGTGGATTTTTGAATTTTTTGAGGGTGGTCACGATTTAAAGTCCTTTTCGCTCTAGGACGCATATATAAGGAGATAGGGGCAAAAGAAGTTTTTCATATAAAAATTTAAACTTTTCTAAGTTTTGGGTGGATTTTTGAATTTTTTGAGGGTGGTCACGAATTAAAGTCCTTATCGCTCTAGGACGCATATTTAAGGAGATATGGGCAAAAGAAGTTTTTCATATAAAAATTTAAATTTTTTAGGTTTTGGGTGGATTTTTCAATTTTTTGAGGGTGGTCACGAATTAAAGTCCTTTTCGCTCTAGGACGCATATTTAAGGAGATATGGGCAAAAGAAGTTTTTCATATAAAAATTTCAATTTTTTTAGGATTTGGGTGGATTTTTGAATTTTTTGAGGGTGGTCACGAATTAAAGTCCTTTTCGCTCTAGGACGCATATTTAAGGAGATATGGGCAAAAGAAGTTTTTCATATAAAAATTTAAATTTTTCTAGGTTTTGGGTGAATTTTTCAATTTGTTGAGAGTGGTCACGAATTAAAGTCCTTTTCGCTCTAGGACGCATATTTAAGGAGATATGGACAAAAGAAGTTTTTCATATAAAAATTTAAACTTTTCTAAGGGCGTTTTCGATTCGCAAAAAATATGTTGCCTTGGTGTTACACTACTTTTTCCCTAATTGACATTTCACCCAAATGATAGTGTAATTCTAAAGTTATTGTTAATTTATAATATTGTGAGGTATAAAAGATCCAAAATCTATGGCAGTGTCCTTGATATGTTGCAATCAATTTCGAGAATGTTGCACCTTTTTTCCCAATCGAAATCGCCATAAGTTTTGGGTGGATTTTTGAATTTTTTGAGGGTGGTCACGAATTAAAGTCCTTTTCGCTCTAGGACGCATATATAAGAAGATATGGGCAAAAGAAGTTTTTCATATAAAAATTTCAATTTTTTAGGTTTTGGGTGGATTTTTCAATTTTTTTAGGGTGGTCACGAATTAAAGTCCTTATCGCTCTAGGACGCATATTTAGGGAGATATGGGCAAAAGAAGTTTTTCATATAAAAATTTCAATTTTTTTAGGTTTTGGGTGGATTTTTTAATTTTTTGAGGGTGGTCACGAATTAAAGTCCTTTTCGCTCTAGGACGCATATTTAAGAAGATATAGCCAAAAGAAGTTTTTCATATAAAAATTTCAATTTTTTTTGGTTTTGGGTGGATTTTTCAATTTTTTTGGGGTGGTCATGAATTAAAGTCCTTTTCGCTCTAGGACGCATATTTAAGGAGATATGGGCAAAATAAGTTTTTCATATAAAAATTTCAATTTTTTTAGGTTTTGGGTGGATTTTTGAATTTTTTGAGGGTGGTCACTAATTAAAGTCCTTTTCGCTCTAGGACGCATATATAAGGAGATATGGGCAAAAGAAGTTTTTCATAAAAAAATTTAAATTTTTTTAGGATTTGGGTGAATTTTTGAATTTTTTTGAGTGTGGTCACGAATTAAAGTCCTTTTCGCTCTAGGACGCATATTTAAGGAGATATGGACGAAAGAAGTTTTTCATATAAAAATTTCAATTTTTTAGGTTTTGGGTGGATTTTTAAATTTTTTGAGGGTGGTCACGAATTAAAGTCCTGTTCGCTCTAGGACGCATATTTAAGGAGATATGGGCAAAAGAAGTTTTTCATATAAAAATTTCAATTTTTTTAGGTTTTGGGTGGATTTTTTAATTTTTTGAGGGTGGTCACGAATTAAAGTCCTTTTCGCTCTAGGACGCATATTTAAGGAGATATGGACAAAAGAAGTTTTTCATATAAAAATTTAAATTTTTCTAGGTTTTGGGTGAATTTTTCAATTTTTTTAGGGTGGTCACGAATTAAAGTCCTTTTCGCTCTAGGACGCATATTTAAGGAGATATAGCCAAAAGAAGTTTTTCATATAAAAATTTCAATTTTTTTAGGTTTTGGGTGGATTTTTCAATTTTTTGAGGGTGGTCATGAATTAAAGTCCTTTTCGCTCTAGGGCGCATATTTAAGGAGATATGGGCAAAAGAAGTTTTTCATATAAAAATTTCAATTTTTTTAGGTTTTGAGTGGATTTTTCAATTTTTTGGGGGTGGTCACGAATTAAAGTCCTTTTCGCTCTAGGACGCATATTTAAGGAGATATGGGCAAAAGAAGTCTTTCATATAAAAATTTCAATTTTTTTAGGTTTTGGGTGGATTTTTCAATTTTCTTGGGGTGGTCACGAATTAAAGTCCTTTTCGCTCTAGGACGCATATTTAAGGAGATATAGCCAAAAGAAGTTTTTCATATAAAAATTTCAATTTTTTTAGGTTTTGGGTGGATTTTTCAATTTTTTTGGGGTGGTCATGAATTAAAGTCCTTTTCGCTCTAGGACGCATATTTAAGGAGATATGGGCAAAAGAAGTTTTTCATATAAAAATATAATTTTTTTTGTAGGTTTTGGGTGGATTTTTCAATTTTTTTTAGGGTTGTCACGAATTAAAGTCCTTTTCGCTCTAGGACGCTTAGTTTAGGAGATATGGGCAAAATAAGTTTTTCATATAAAAATTTCAATTTTTTTAGGTTTTGGGTGGATTTTTGAATTTTTTGAGGGTGGTCACGAATTAAAGTCCTTTTCGCTCTAGGACGCATATATAAGGAGATATGGGCAAAAGAAGTTTTTCATAAAAAAATTTCAATTTTTTTAGGATTTGGGTGGATTTTTGAATTTTTTGAGGGTGGTCACGAATTAAAGTCCTTTTCGCTCTAGGACGCATATTTAAGGAGATATGGGCAAAAGAAGTTTTTCATATAAAAATTTCAATTTTTTAGGTTTTGGGTGGATTTTTAAATTTTTTGAGGGTGGTCACGAATTAAAGTCCTGTTCGCTCTAGGACGCATATTTAAGGAGATATGGGCAAAATAAGTTTTTCATATAAAAATTTCAATTTTTTTAGGTTTTGGGTGGATTTTGTAATTTTTTGAGGGTGGTCACGAATTAAAGTCCTTTTCGCTCTAGGACGCATATTTAAGGAGATATGGACAAAAGAAGTTTTTCATATAAAAATTTAAATTTTTCTAGGTTTTGGGTGAATTTTTCAATTTTTTTAGGGTGGTCACGAATTAAAGTCCTTTTCGCTCTAGGACGCATATTTAAGGAGATATGGACAAAAGAAGTTTTTCATATAAAAATTTAAATTTTTCTAGGTTTTGGGTGAATTTTTCAATTTTTTTAGGGTGGTCACGAAATAAAGTCCTTTTCGCTCTAGGACGCATAGTTTAGGAGATATGGGCAAAAGAAGTTTTTCATATAAAAATTTCAATTTTGTTAGGTTTTGAGTGGTTTTTCAATTTTTTAAGGGTGGTCACGAATTAAAGTCCTTTTCGCTCTAGGACGCATATTTAAGGAGATATGGGCAAAAGAAGTTTTTCATATAAAAATTTCAATTTTTTTAGGTTTTGGGTGGATTTTTCAATTTTTTGAGGGTGGTCACGAATTATCATCCTTTTCGCTCTAGGACGCATATTTAAGGAGATATAGCCAAACGAAGTTTTTCATATAAAAATTTCAATTTTTTTAAGTTTTGGGTGGATTTTTCAATTTTTGAGGGTGGTCACGATTTAAAGTCCTTTTCGCTCTAGGCCGCATATTTAAGGAGATATGGGCAAAAGAAGTTTTTCATATAAAAATTTCAATTTTTTTAGGTTTTGGGTGGATTTTTCAATTTTCTTGGGGTGGTCACGAATTAAAGTCCTTTTCGCTCTAGGACGCTTAGTTTAGGAGATATGGGCAAAAGAAGTTTTTCATATAAAAATTTCAATTTTTTTAGGTTTTGAGTGGATTTTTCAATTTTTTGGGGGTGGTCACGAATTAAAGTCCTTTTCGCTCTAGGACGCATATTTAAGGAGATATGGGCAAAAGAAGTCTTTCATATAAAAATTTCAATATTTTTAAGTTTTGGGTGGATTTTTCAATTTTTTTGGGGTGGTCACGAAATAAAGTCCTTTTCGCTCTAGGACGCATATTTAAGGGGATATGGGCAAAAGAAGTTTTTCATACAAAAATTTAAATTTTTTTAGGTTTTGAGTGGACTTTTCAATTTTTTGGGGGTGGTCACGAATTAAAGTCCTTTTCGCTCTAGGACGCATATTTAAGGGGATATGGGCAAAAGAAGTTTTTCATACAAAAATTTAAATTTTTTTAGGTTTTGAGTGGACTTTTCAATTTTTTGAGGGTGGTCACGAATTAAAGTTCTTTTCGCTCTAGGACGCATATTTAAGGAGATATAGCCCTTTTCGCTCTAGGACGCATATATAAGGAGATATGGGCAAAAGAAGTTTTTCATAAAAAAATTTCAATTTTTTTAGGATTTGGGTGAATTTTTGAATTTTTTTGAGTGTGGTCACGAATTAAAGTCCTTTTCGCTCTAGGACGCATATTTAAGGAGATATGGACAAAAGAAGTTTTTCATATAAAAATTTCAATTTTTTAGGTTTTGGGTGGATTTTTAAATTTTTTGAGGGTGGTCACGAATTAAAGTCCTGTTCGCTCTAGGACGCATATTTAAGGAGATATGGGCAAAAGAAGTTTTTCATATAAAAATTTCAATTTTTTTAGGTTTTGGGTGGATTTTTTAATTTTTTGAGGGTGGTCACGAATTAAAGTCCTTTTCGCTCTAGGACGCATATTTAAGGAGATATGGACAAAAGAAGTTTTTCATATAAAAATTTAAATTTTTCTAGGTTTTGGGTGAATTTTTCAATTTTTTTAGGGTGGTCACGAATTAAAGTCCTTTTCGCTCTAGGACGCATATTTAAGGAGATATAGCCAAAAGAAGTTTTTCATATAAAAATTTCAATTTTTTTAGGTTTTGGGTGGATTTTTCAATTTTTTGAGGGTGGTCATGAATTAAAGTCCTTTTCGCTCTAGGGCGCATATTTAAGGAGATATAGGCAAAAGAAGTTTTTCATATAAAAATTTCAATTTTTTTAGGTTTTGAGTGGATTTTTCAATTTTTTGGGGTGGTCACGAATTAAAGTCCTTTTCGCTCTAGGACGCATATTTAAGGAGATATGGGCAAAAGAAGTCTTTCATATAAAAATTTCAATTTTTTTAGGTTTTGGGTGGATTTTTCAATTTTCTTGGGGTGGTCACGAATTAAAGTCCTTTTCGCTCTAGGACGCATATTTAAGGAGATATAGCCAAAAGAAGTTTTTCATATAAAAATTTCAATTTTTTTAGGTTTTGGGTGGATTTTTCAATTTTTTTGGGGTGGTCATGAATTAAAGTCTTTTTCGCTCTAGGACGCATATTTAAGGAGATGTGGGCAAAAGAAGTTTTTCATATAAAAATATAATTTTTTTTGTAGGTTTTGGGTGGATTTTTCAATTTTTGTTAGGGTTGTCACGAATTAAAGTCCTTTTCGCTCTAGGACGCTTAGTTTAGGAGATATGAGCAAAATAAGTTTTTCATATAAAAATTTCAATTTTTTTAGGTTTTGGGTGGATTTTTGAATTTTTTGAGGGTGGTCACGAATTAAAGTCCTTTTCGCTCTAGGACGCATATATAAGGAGATATGGGCAAAAGAAGTTTTTCATAAAAAAATTTCAATTTTTTTAGGATTTGGGTGGATTTTTGAATTTTTTGAGGGTGGTCACGAATTAAAGTCCTTTTCGCTCTAGGACGCATATTTAAGGAGATATGGGCAAAAGAAGTTTTTCATATAAAAATTTCAATTTTTTAGGTTTTGGGTGGATTTTTAAATTTTTTGAGGGTGGTCACGAATTAAAGTCCTGTTCGCTCTAGGACGCATATTTAAGGAGATATGGGCAAAATAAGTTTTTCATATAAAAATTTCAATTTTTTTAGGTTTTGGGTGGATTTTGTAATTTTTTGAGGGTGGTCACGAATTAAAGTCCTTTTCGCTCTAGGACGCATATTAAGGAGATATGGACAAAAGAAGTTTTTCATATAAAAATTTAAATTTTTCTAGGTTTTGGGTGAATTTTTCAATTTTTTTAGGGTGGTCACGAATTAAAGTCCTTTTCGCTCTAGGACGCATATTTAAGGAGATATGGACAAAAGAAGTTTTTCATATAAAAATTTAAATTTTTCTAGGTTTTGGGTGAATTTTTCAATTTTTGAGGGTGGTCACGATTTAAAGTCCTTTTCGCTGTAGGTCGCATATTTAGGGAGATATGGGCAAAAGAAGTTTTTCATATAAAAATTTCAATTTTTTTAGGATTTGGATGGATTTTTGAATTTTTTGAGGGTGGTCACGAATTAAAGTCCTTTTCGCTCTAGGACGCTTAGTTTAGGGGATATGGGCAAAAGAAGTTTTTCATATAAAAATTTCAATTTTTTTAGGTTTTGAGTGGATTTTTCAATTTTTTGGGGGTGGTCACGAATTAAAGTCCTTTTCGCTCTAGGACGCATATTTAAGGAGATATGGGTAAAAGAAGTTTTTTGGGTGGATTTTTCAATTTTTTGAGGGTGGTCACGAATTAAAGTCCTTTTCGCTCTAGGACGCTTAGTTTAGGAGATATGGCCAAAATAAGTTTTTCATATAAAAATTTCAATTTTTTTAGGTTTTGGGTGGATTTTTGAATTTTTTGAGGGTGGTCACGAATTAAAGTCCTTTTCGCTCTAGGACGCATATATAAGGAGATATGGGCAAAAGAAGTTTTTCATATAAAAATTTCAATTTTTTAAGGATTTGGGTGGATTTTTGAATTTTTTGAGGGTGGTCACGAATTAAAGTTCTTTTCGCTCTAGGACGCATATTTAAGGAGATATGGGCAAAAGAAGTTTTTCATATAAAAATTTCAATTTTTTAGGTTTTGGGTGGATTTTTCAATTTTTTGAGGGTGGTCACGATTTAAAGTCCTTTTCGCTGTAGGTCGCATATTTAGGGAGATATGGGCAAAAGAAGTTTTTCATATAAAAATTTCAATTTTTTTAGGTTTTGGGTGGATTTTTCAATTTTTTTGGGGTGGTCACGAATTAAAGTCCTTTTCGCTCTAGGACGCTTAGTTTAGGGGATATGGGCAAAAGAAGTTTTTTATATAAAAATTTCAATTTTTTTAGGTTTTGAGTGGATTTTTCAATTTTTTGGGGGTGGTCACGAATTAAAGTCCTTTTCGCTCTAGGACGCATATTTAAGGAGATATGGGCAAAAGAAGTTTTTGGGTGGATTTTTAAATTTTTTGAGGGTGGTCACGAATTAAAGTCCTTTTCGCTCTAGGACGCATATTTAAGGAGATATGGACAAAAGAAGTTTTTCATATAAAAATTTAAACTTTTCTAAGGGCGTTTTCGATTCGCAAAAAATATGTTGCCTTGGTGTTACACTACTTTTTCCCTAATTGACATTTCACCCAAATGATAGTGTAATTCTAAAGTTATTGTTAATTTATAATATTGTGAGGTATAAAAGATCCAAAATCTATGGCAGTGTCCTTGATATGTTGCAATCAATTTCGAGAATGTTGCACCTTTTTTCCCAATCGAAATCGCCATAAGTTTTAGGTGGATTTTTGAATTTTTTGAGGGTGGTCACGAATTAAAGTCCTTTTCGCTCTAGGACGCATATATAAGGAGATATGGGCAAAAGAAGTTTTTCATATAAAAATTTTCAATTTTTTTAGGGTGGTCACGAATTAAAGTCCTTTTCGCTCTAGGACGCATATTTAAGGAGATATGGGCAAAAGAAGTTTTTCATATAAAAATTTTAAATTTTTTTAGGATTTGGGTGGATTTTTGAATTTTTTGAGGGTGGTCACGAATTAAAGTCCTTTTCGCTCTAGGACGCATATTTAAGGAGATATGGGCAAAAGAAGTTTTTCATATAAAAATTTAAATTTTTCTAGGTTTTGGGTGAATTTTTCAATTTATTGAGAGTGGTCACGAATTAAAGTCCTTTTCGCTCTAGGACGCATATATAAGGAGATATGGGCAAAAGAAGTTTTTCATATAAAAATTTCAATTTTTTTAGGATTTGGGTGGATTTTTGAATTTTTTGAGGGTGGTCACGAATTAAAGTCCTTTTCGCTCTAGGACGCATATTTAAGGAGATATGGGCAAAAGAAGTTTTTCATATAAAAATTTAAATTTTTCTAGGTTTTGGGTGAATTTTTCAATTTATTGAGAGTGGTCACGAATTAAAGTCCTTTTCGCTCTAGGACGCATATTTAAGGAGATATGGACAAAAGAAGTTTTTCATAAAAAAATTTCAATTTTTTTAGGATTTGGGTGAATTTTTGAATTTTTTTGAGTGTGGTCACGAATTAAAGTCCTTTTCGCTCTAGGACGCATATTTAAGGAGATATGGACAAAAGAAGTTTTTCATATAAAAATTTCAATTTTTTAGGTTTTGGATGGATTTTTAAATTTTTTGAGGGTGGTCACGAATTAAAGTCCTGTTCGCTCTAGGACGCATATTTAAGGAGATATGGGCAAAAGAAGTTTTTCATATAAAAATTTCAATTTTTTTAGGTTTTGGGTGGATTTTTTAATTTTTTGAGGGTGGTCACGAATTAAAGTCCTTTTCGCTCTAGGACGCATATTTAAGGAGATATGGACAAAAGAAGTTTTTCATATAAAAATTTAAATTTTTCTAGGTTTTGGGTGAATTTTTCAATTTTTTTAGGGTGGTCACGAATTAAAGTCCTTTTCGCTCTAGGACGCATATTTAAGGAGATATAGCCAAAAGAAGTTTTTCATATAAAAATTTCAATTTTTTTAGGTTTTGGGTGGATTTTTCAATTTTTTGAGGGTGGTCATGAATTAAAGTCCTTTTCGCTCTAGGGCGCATATTTAAGGAGATATGGGCAAAAGAAGTTTTTCATATAAAAATTTCAATTTTTTTAGGTTTTGAGTGGATTTTTCAATTTTTTGGGGGTGGTCACGAATTAAAGTCCTTTTCGCTCTAGGACGCATATTTAAGGAGATATGGGCAAAAGAAGTCTTTCATATAAAAATTTCAATTTTTTTAGGTTTTGGGTGGATTTTTCAATTTTCTTGGGGTGGTCACGAATTAAAGTCCTTTTCGCTCTAGGACGCATATTTAAGGAGATATAGCCAAAAGAAGTTTTTCATATAAAAATTTCAATTTTTTTAGGTTTTGGGTGGATTTTTCAATTTTTTTGGGGTGGTCATGAATTAAAGTCCTTTTCGCTCTAGGACGCATATTTAAGGAGATATGGGCAAAAGAAGTTTTTCATATAAAAATATAATTTTTTTTGTAGGTTTTGGGTGGATTTTTCAATTTTTTTTAGGGTTGTCACGAATTAAAGTCCTTTTCGCTCTAGGACGCTTAGTTTAGGAGATATGGGCAAAATAAGTTTTTCATATAAAAATTTAAATTTTTTTAGGTTTTGGGTGGATTTTTGAATTTTTTGAGGGTGGTCACGAATTAAAGTCCTTTTCGCTCTAGGACGCATATATAAGGAGATATGGGCAAAAGAAGTTTTTCATAAAAAAATTTCAATTTTTTTAGGATTTGGGTGGATTTTTGAATTTTTTGAGGGTGGTCACGAATTAAAGTCCTTTTCGCTCTAGGACGCATATTTAAGGAGATATGGGCAAAAGAAGTTTTTCATATAAAAATTTCAATTTTTTAGGTTTTGGGTGGATTTTTAAATTTTTTGAGGGTGGTCACGAATTAAAGTCCTGTTCGCTCTAGGACGCATATTTAAGGAGATATGGGCAAAATAAGTTTTTCATATAAAAATTTCAATTTTTTTAGGTTTTGGGTGGATTTTGTAATTTTTTGAGGGTGGTCACGAATTAAAGTCCTTTTCGCTCTAGGACGCATATTTAAGGAGATATGGACAAAAGAAGTTTTTCATATAAAAATTTAAATTTTTCTAGGTTTTGGGTGAATTTTTCAATTTTTTTAGGGTGGTCACGAATTAAAGTCCTTTTCGCTCTAGGACGCATATTTAAGGAGATATGGACAAAAGAAGTTTTTCATATAAAAATTTAAATTTTTCTAGGTTTTGGGTGAATTTTTCAATTTTTTTAGGGTGGTCACGAAATAAAGTCCTTTTCGCTCTAGGACGCATAGTTTAGGAGATATGGGCAAAAGAAGTTTTTCATATAAAAATTTCAATTTTGTTAGGTTTTGAGTGGTTTTTCAATTTTTTAAGGGTGGTCACGAATTAAAGTCCTTTTCGCTCTAGGACGCATATTTAAGGAGATATGGGCAAAAGAAGTTTTTCATATAAAAATTTCAATTTTTTTAGGTTTTGGGTGGATTTTTCAATTTTTTGAAGGTGGTCACGAATTATCATCCTTTTCGCTCTAGGACGCATATTTAAGGAGATATAGCCAAACGAAGTTTTTCATATAAAAATTTCAATTTTTTTAGGTTTTGGGTGGATTTTTCAATTTTTGAGGGTGGTCACGATTTAAAGTCCTTTTCGCTCTAGGCCGCATATTTAAGGAGATATGGGCAAAAGAAGTTTTTCATATAAAAATTTCAATTTTTTTAGGTTTTGGGTGGATTTTTCAATTTTCTTGGGGTGGTCACGAATTAAAGTCCTTTTCGCTCTAGGACGCTTAGTTTAGGAGATATGGGCAAAAGAAGTTTTTCATATAAAAATTTCAATTTTTTTAGGTTTTGAGTGGATTTTTCAATTTTTTGGGGGTGGTCACGAATTAAAGTCCTTTTCGCTCTAGGACGCATATTTAAGGAGATATGGGCAAAAGAAGTCTTTCATATAAAAATTTCAATATTTTTAGGTTTTGGGTGGATTTTTCAATTTTTTTGGGGTGGTCACGAAATAAAGTCCTTTTCGCTCTAGGACGCATATTTAAGGGGATATGGGCAAAAGAAGTTTTTCATACAAAAATTTAAATTTTTTTAGGTTTTGAGTGGACTTTTCAATTTTTTGGGGGTGGTCACGAATTAAAGTCCTTTTCGCTCTAGGACGCATATTTAAGGGGATATGGGCAAAAGAAGTTTTTCATACAAAAATTTAAATTTTTTTAGGTTTTGAGTGGACTTTTCAATTTTTTGAGGGTGGTCACGAATTAAAGTCCTTTTCGCTCTAGGACGCATATTTAAGGAGATATAGCCCTTTTCGCTCTAGGACGCATATATAAGGAGATATGGGCAAAAGAAGTTTTTCATAAAAAAATTTCAATTTTTTTAGGATTTGGGTGAATTTTTGAATTTTTTTGAGTGTGGTCACGAATTAAAGTCCTTTTCGCTCTAGGACGCATATTTAAGGAGATATGGACAAAAGAAGTTTTTCATATAAAAATTTCAATTTTTTAGGTTTTGGGTGGATTTTTAAATTTTTTGAGGGTGGTCACGAATTAAAGTCCTGTTCGCTCTAGGACGCATATTTAAGGAGATATGGGCAAAAGAAGTTTTTCATATAAAAATTTCAATTTTTTTAGGTTTTGGGTGGATTTTTTAATTTTTTGAGGGTGGTCACGAATTAAAGTCCTTTTCGCTCTAGGACGCATATTTAAGGAGATATGGACAAAAGAAGTTTTTCATATAAAAATTTAAATTTTTCTAGGTTTTGGGTGAATTTTTCAATTTTTTTAGGGTGGTCACGAATTAAAGTCCTTTTCGCTCTAGGACGCATATTTAAGGAGATATAGCCAAAAGAAGTTTTTCATATAAAAATTTCAATTTTTTTAGGTTTTGGGTGGATTTTTCAATTTTTTGAGGGTGGTCATGAATTAAAGTCCTTTTCGCTCTAGGGCGCATATTTAAGGAGATATAGGCAAAAGAAGTTTTTCATATAAAAATTTCAATTTTTTTAGGTTTTGAGTGGATTTTTCAATTTTTTGGGGTGGTCACGAATTAAAGTCCTTTTCGCTCTAGGACGCATATTTAAGGAGATATCGGCAAAAGAAGTCTTTCATATAAAAATTTCAATTTTTTTAGGTTTTGGGTGGATTTTTCAATTTTCTTGGGGTGGTCACGAATTAAAGTCCTTTTCGCTCTAGGACGCATATTTAAGGAGATATAGCCAAAAGAAGTTTTTCATATAAAAATTTCAATTTTTTTAGGTTTTGGGTGGATTTTTCAATTTTTTTGGGGTGGTCATGAATTAAAGTCTTTTTCGCTCTAGGACGCATATTTAAGGAGATGTGGGCAAAAGAAGTTTTTCATATAAAAATATAATTTTTTTTGTAGGTTTTGGGTGGATTTTTCAATTTTTTTTAGGGTTGTCACGAATTAAAGTCCTTTTCGCTCTAGGACGCTTAGTTTAGGAGATATGAGCAAAATAAGTTTTTCATATAAAAATTTCAATTTTTTTAGGTTTTGGGTGGATTTTTGAATTTTTTGAGGGTGGTCACGAATTAAAGTCCTTTTCGCTCTAGGACGCATATATAAGGAGATATGGGCAAAAGAAGTTTTTCATAAAAAAATTTCAATTTTTTTAGGATTTGGGTGGATTTTTGAATTTTTTGAGGGTGGTCACGAATTAAAGTCCTTTTCGCTCTAGGACGCATATTTAAGGAGATATGGGCAAAAGAAGTTTTTCATATAAAAATTTCAATTTTTTAGGTTTTGGGTGGATTTTTAAATTTTTTGAGGGTGGTCACGAATTAAAGTCCTGTTCGCTCTAGGACGCATATTTAAGGAGATATGGGCAAAATAAGTTTTTCATATAAAAATTTCAATTTTTTTAGGTTTTGGGTGGATTTTGTAATTTTTTGAGGGTGGTCACGAATTAAAGTCCTTTTCGCTCTAGGACGCATATTTAAGGAGATATGGACAAAAGAAGTTTTTCATATAAAAATTTAAATTTTTCTAGGTTTTGGGTGAATTTTTCAATTTTTTTAGGGTGGTCACGAATTAAAGTCCTTTTCGCTCTAGGACGCATATTTAAGGAGATATGGACAAAAGAAGTTTTTCATATAAAAATTTAAATTTTTCTAGGTTTTGGGTGAATTTTTCAATTTTTTTAGGGTGGTCACGAAATAAAGTCCTTTTCGCTCTAGGACGCATAGTTTAGGAGATATGGGCAAAAGAAGTTTTTCATATAAAAATTTCAATTTTGTTAGGTTTTGAGTGGTTTTTCAATTTTTTAAGGGTGGTCACGAATTAAAGTCCTTTTCGCTCTAGGACGCATATTTAAGGAGATATGGGCAAAAGAAGTTTTTCATATAAAAATTTCAATTTTTTTAGGTTTTGGGTGGATTTTTCAATTTTTTGAGGGTGGTCACGAATTATCATCCTTTTCGCTCTAGGACGCATATTTAAGGAGATATAGCCAAACGAAGTTTTTCATATAAAAATTTAAATTTTTTTAGGTTTTGGGTGGATTTTTCAATTTTTGAGGGTGGTCACGATTTAAAGTCCTTTTCGCTCTAGGCCGCATATTTAAGGAGATATGGGCAAAAGAATTTTTTCATATAAAAATTTCAATTTTTTTAGGTTTTGGGTGGATTTTTCAATTTTCTTGGGGTGGTCACGAATTAAAGTCCTTTTCGCTCTAGGACGCTTAGTTTAGGAGATATGGGCAAAAGAAGTTTTTCATATAAAAATTTCAATTTTTTTAGGTTTTGAGTGGATTTTTCAATTTTTTGGGGGTGGTCACGAATTAAAGTCCTTTTCGCTCTAGGACGCATATTTAAGGAGATATGGGCAAAAGAAGTCTTTCATATAAAAATTTCAATATTTTTAGGTTTTGGGTGGATTTTTCAATTTTTTTGGGGTGGTCACGAAATAAAGTCCTTTTCGCTCTAGGACGCATATTTAAGGGGATATGGGCAAAAGAAGTTTTTCATACAAAAATTTAAATTTTTTTAGGTTTTGAGTGGACTTTTCAATTTTTTGGGGGTGGTCACGAATTAAAGTCCTTTTCGCTCTAGGACGCATATTTAAGGGGATATGGGCAAAAGAAGTTTTTCATACAAAAATTTAAATTTTTTTAGGTTTTGAGTGGACTTTTCAATTTTTTGAGGGTGGTCACGAATTAAAGTCCTTTTCGCTCTAGGACGCATATTTAAGGAGATATAGCCAAAAGAAGTCTTTCATATAAAAATTTCAATTTTTTTAGGTTTTGGGTGCCCAGTCAGAAAAAAACCATCGGAAAAGCGTTGTAAAAGCGTTGTGAACGGTTGATACACGGTGGGAAAAAGCGTTGTTACAACCCCAAAATGATAACATCATTCCACGGTGTATCGATTGTATATCGATTGTATTCCGATGGTTCAACGAACGCTTTGACAACCCCAAAATGATAACATCGTTATACGGTGTATCGATGGTTTTTACAACCATTAAAAAGCACTGAAAAACAACATTTCATACGTCTTTCCAATTGTTTTAGGAGGGTTAGAATTATAATTTTACAGTACCTTAAAACCGCTATTGAAACAAAACAAAATTAGTGTTTTACACTTTACAAAGGAACATCAGAAAACTTAACAATTAATAGGCAAAATACATAATTAAGATTAAGATTGACATTTCTAATTGGTAAAAAAATCTTCTAATAATATGGTCAAAAATGATTATATTACGTCAAGGTCATATACCTTCTGATCTTCCTCCAGCCCTGTCTCTAGTAGAGGCAAACCAACGGCTTGTTTTTGTCAGAATTGTAGCCTCAGTCTCATTTTCAAATCTGTTTAACAAAAAATCTATAAAACAATGATTAGTAAATTATTACAGAGTTCATATTTTATTACCTTGTTGATATGAATTGATTTATAATAGGATAATGTTCCTTTATCATATAAAGTGAATATGTACATTAACAGTGAAACCACTAGGAACAATTTTGGTTAATTTTACAAATGAGGCAATTGTAGAAAGTTTTAACTGAACTAAACGCTGACATCACGCCAAAACCCAAATATAAGTACTTATTTATCGACTAATTAAAGAAATTTTGTTAGACATAATTACTTTTTTTCACATGTTAGGTGAGTATTAACTTCGAGTTTAGCCGCTTAAATCGCTAAAGTGAAAACTAAGGGCGTTTTCGTTTCGCAAAAAATATGTTGCCGTGGTGTTACACTACTTTTTTCCTCATTGTATTTTCTCTCAAATTATAGTATAATTTCAAAGTTATTGGTAATTCATAATGTTGTGAGGGATACAGGATCCAACATCTATGACAATGTCCTTCATATTTGGCAATCAATTTCGAGAATGTTGCACATTTTTTCCCAATCGAAATCGCCATAAATCAGTAAAAAAGGCATAAAAGTATACATATTTGTTGCAGATTTCTTTATATCTTGATGGGGAATAGCCCAAAGCAAATTTTCACAAAGTTTGTATTCCTTAAAATGGATTATTAAAGAAATGTAATCGTGAAAAATTTGCGATTTTAGTGCCTTTATTATTTCCTATAAATATTTCAAACAAAACAGTTCAGAATTTCTTAAGATTTGTACATTTTACCCCAAATGCGCCAAAAGATTTGTATATTTTACCCCAAATGCGCCAAAGGATTTATCCATTTTACCCCAAATGCACCAAAAAAACATTCTTGCAATACTGAACTCCAATTTTTTCCTTCAAACAATGAACTTTTCTTTAAAGGTGGGTATAAAGTTCGAATTTAGGCGCTAAAAACGTCATTTTTTCACGATTACTTTTCTTAATAATCCATTTTAAGGAATACAAACTTTGTGAAAATTTGCTTTGGGCTTTTCCCCATCAAGTTATAATAAAATTTGCAACAAATATGTATAATTTTATGCATTTTTCTTACTGATTTAGTTTTCACTTTATCGATTTAAGCGGCTAAACTCGAAGTTAATACTCACCTTAACATTTGAAAAAAGTGATTATGTCTAACAAAATTTCTTCAATTAGTCGATAAATAAGTACTTATATTTGGGTTTTGGCGTGATGTCAGCGTTTAGTTTAGTTAAAACTTTCTACAATTGCCTAATTTGTAAAATTAACCAAAATTGTTGTTCCTAGTGGTTTCACTGTTAATGTACATATTCACTTTATATGATAAAGGAACATTATCCTATTATGAATCAATTCCTATCAACAATAATACCTCCATTACTCATTAAAAACCATTGGACATTGATGGAACATGAATTTTCAACGATAATTTTATGGAAAATGTACTATTTAAAAACCGTAAATTAATTTGTTTAGCAAGCGTTGTTTCAACGTTACAACGTTACAACGCTCAATATTTATAACCATCGTAAATTTCTGACTGAGTGGATTTTTCAATTTTTTGAGGGTGGTCACGAATTAAAGTCCTTTTCGCTCTAGGACGCATATTTAAGGAGAAATGGGCAAAAGAAGTTTTTCATATAAAAATTTCAATTTTTTTAGGTTTTGAGTGGATTTTTCAATTTTTTGGGGGTGGTCACGAATTAAAGTCCTTTTCGCTCTAGGACGCATATTTAAGGAGATATGGGCAAAAGAAGTCTTTCATATAAAAATTTCAATATTTTTAGGTTTTGGCTGGATTTTTCAATTTTTTTGGGGTGGTCACGAAATAAAGTCCTTTTCGCTCTAGGACGCATATTTAAGGGGATATGGGCAAAAGAAGTTTTTCATACAAAAATTTAAATTTTTTTAGGTTTTGAGTGGACTTTTCAATTTTTTGGGGGTGGTCACGAATTAAAGTCCTTTTCGCTCTAGGACGCATATTTAAGGAGATATAGCCAAAAGAAGTTTTTCATATAAAAATTTAAATTTTTTTAGGTTTTGGGTGGATTTTTCAATTTTTTTAGGGTGGTCACGAGTTAAAGTCCTTTTCGCTCTAGGACGCATATTTAAGGAGATATGGGCAAAAGAAGTTTTTCATATAAAAATTTCAATTTTTTAGGTTTTGGGTGGATTTTTCAATTTTTTGAGGGTGGTCACGAATTAAAGTCCTTTTCGCTCTAGGACGCATATTTAAGGAGATATGGGCAAAAGAAGTTTTTCATATAAAAATTTCAATTTTTTTAGGTTTTGGGTGGATTTTTCAATTTTTTGAGGGTGGTCATGAATTAAAGTCCTTTTCGCTCTAGGACGCATATTTAAGGAGATATGGGCAAAAGAAGTTTTTCATATAAAAATTTCAATTTTTTTAGGTTTTGAGTGGATTTTTCAATTTTTTGGGGGTGGTCACGAATTAAAGTCCTTTTCGCTCCAGGACGCATATTTAAGGAGATATGGGCAAAAGAAGTTTTTTGGGTGGATTTTTCAATTTTTTGAGGGTGGTCACGAATTAAAGTCCTTTTCGCTCTAGGACGCATATTTAAGGAGATATGGACAAAAGAAGTTTTTCATATAAAAATTTAAATTTTTTGAGGGTGGTCACGAATTAAAGTCCTTTTCGCTCTAGGACGCATATTTAAGGAGATATGGGCAAAAGAAGTTTTTCATAAAAAAATTTAAATTTTTTTAGGTTTTGAGTGGACTTTTCAATTTTTTGGGGGTGGTCACGAATTAAAGTCCTTTTCGCTCTAGGACGCTTAGTTTAGGAGATATGGACAAAAGAAGTTTTTCATATAAAAATTTTAATTTTGTTAGGTTTTGGGTGGATTTTTCGATTTTTTGAGGGTGGTCACGAATTAAAGTCCTTTTCGCTCTAGGACGCATATTTAAGGAGATATGGGCAAAAGAAGTTTTTCATATAAAAATTTAATTTTTTTTAGGTTTTGAGTGGACTTTTCAATTTTTTGGGGGTGGTCACGAATTAAAGTCCTTTTCGCTCTAGGACGCATATTTAAGGAGATATGGGCAAAAGAAGTTTTTCATATAAAAATTTAACTTTTTTTAGGTTTTGGGTGGATTTTTCAATTTTTTGATGGTGGTCACGAATTATCATCCTTTTCGCTCTAGGACGCATATTTAAGGAGATATAGCCAAAAGAAGTTTTTCATATAAAAATTTAAATTTTTTTAGGTTTTGGGTGGATTTTTCAATTTTTTTATGGTGGTCACGAATTAAAGTCCTTTTCGCTCTAGGACGCATATTTAAGGAGATATAGCCAAAAGAAGTTTTTCATATAAAAATTTAAATTTTTTTAGGTTTTGGGTGGATTTTTGAATTTTTTGAGGGTGGTCACGAATCAAAGTCCTTTTCGCTCTAGGACGCATATTTAAGGAGATATGGGCAAAAGAAGTTTTTCATATAAAAATTTAAATTTTTTTAGGTTTTGGGTGGATTTTTCAATTTTTTGAGGGTGGTCACGAATTAAAGTCCTTTTCGCTCTAGGACGCATATTTAAGGAGATATGGGCAAAAGAAGTTTTTCATATAAAAATTTCAATTTTTGTAGGTTTTGGGTGGATTTTTCAATTTTTTTAGGGTGGTCACGAATTAAAGTCCTTTTCGCTCTAGGACGCATATTTAAGGAGATATAGCCAAAAGAAGTTTTTCATATAAAAATTTAAATTTTTTTAGGTTTTGGGTGGATTTTGTAATTTTTTGAGGGTGGTCACGAATTAAAGTCCTTTTCGCTCTAGGACGCATATTTAAGGAGATATGGGCAAAAGAAGTTTTTCATATAAAAATTTCATTTTTTTTAGGATTTGGGTGGATTTTTAAATTTTTTGAGGGTGGTCACGAATTATCATCCTTTTCGCTCTAGGACGCATATTTAAGGAGATATAGCCAAAAGAAGTTTTTCATATAAAAATTTCAATTTTTTTAGGTTTTGGGTGGATTTTTCAATTTTTTGAGGGTGGTCACGAATTAAAGTCCTTTTCGCTCTAGGACGCATATTTAAGGAGATATGGGCAAAAGAAGTTTTTCATATAAAAATTTAAATTTTTTTAGCATTTGGGTGGATTTTTGAATTTTTTGAGGGTGGTCACGAATTAAAGTTCTTTTCGCTCTAGGACGCATATTTAAGGAGATATGGGCAAAAGAAGTTTTTCATATAAAAATTTTAATTTTTTTAGGTTTTGGGTGGATTTTTCAATTTTTTTGGGGTGGTCACGAATTAAAGTCCTTTTCGCTCTAGGAAGCATATTTAAGGAGATATGGGCAAAAGAAGTTTTTCATATAAAAATTTCAATTTTTTTAGGTTTTGGGTGGATTTTTTAATTTTTTGAGGGTGGTCACGAATTAAAGTCCTTTTCGCTCTAGGACGCATATTTAAGGAGATATGGACAAAAGAAGTTTTTCATATAAAAATTTAAATTTTTCTAGGTTTTGGGTGGATTTTTCAATTTTTTGAGGGTGGTCACGAATTAAAGTCCTTTTCGCTCTAGGACGCATATTTAAGGAGATATAGCCAAAAGAAGTTTTTCATATAAAAATTTCAATTTTTTTAGGTTTTGGGTGGATTTTTCAATTTTTTGAGGGTGGTCACGAATTAAAGTCCTTTTCGCTCTAGGACGCATATTTAAGGAGATATGGGCAAAAAAGTTTTTCATATAAAAATTTCAATTTTTTTAGGTTTTGAGTGGATTTTTCAATTTTTTTGTTGTGGTCACGAATTAAAGTCCTTTTCGCTCTAGGACGCATATTTAAGGAGATATGGACAAAAGAAGTTTTTCATATAAAAATTTCAATTTTTTTAGGTTTTGGGTGGATTTTTCAATTTTTTTAGGGTGGTGACGAATTAAAGTCCTTTTCGATCTAGAACGCATATTTAAGGAGATATAGCCAAAAGAAGTTTTTCATATAAAAATTTAAATTTTTTTAGGATTTGGTTGGATTTTTGAATTTTTTGAGGGTTTTCACGAATTAAAGTCCTTTTCGCTCTAGGACGCATATTTAAGGAGATATGGGCAAAAGAAGTTTTTCATATAAAAATTTCAATTTTTTTAGGTTTTAGGTGGATTTTTGAATTTTTTAAGGGTTGTCACGAATTAAAGTCCTTTTCGCTCTAGGACGCATATTTAAGGAGATATGGACAAAAGAAGTTTTTCTTATAAAAATTTAAATTTTTTTAGAATTTGGGTGGATTTTTCAATTTTTTTGAGGGTGGTCACGAATTAAAGTTCTTTTCGCTCTAGGACGCATATTTAAGGAGATATGGACAAAAAGTTTTTCATATAAAAATTTAAATTTTTCATAGTTTTGGGTGGATTTTTCAATTTTTTGAGGGTGGTCACGAATTAAAGTCCTTTTCGCTCTAGGACCCATATTTAAGGAGATATAGCCAAAAGAAGTTTTTCATATAAAAATTTCAATTTTTTTAGGTTTTGGGTGGATTTTTCAATTTTTTTAGGGTGGTCACGAATTAAAGTCCTTTTCGCTCTAGGACGCATATTTAAGGAGATATGGGCAAAAGAAGTTTTTCATATAAAAATTTCAATTTTTTTAGGTTTTGAGTGGATTTTTCAATTTTTTGGGGGTGGTCGCGAATTAAAGTCCTTTTCGCTCTAGGACGCATATTTAAGGAGATATGGGCAAAAGAAGTTTTTCATATAAAAATTTCAATTTTTTTAGGTTTTGGGTGGATTTTTCAATTTTTTTAGGGTGGTCACGAATTAAAGTCCTTTTCGCTCTAGGACGCTTAGTTTAGGAGATATGGCCAAAAGAAGTTTTTCATATAAAAATTTCAATTTTTTTAAGTTTTGGGTGGATTTTTCAATTTTTTGAGGGTGGTCACGAATTAAAGTCCTTTTCGCTCTAGGACGCATATTTAAGGAGATATGGGCAAAAGAAGTTTTTCATATAAAAATTTCAATTTTTTTAGGTTGTGGGTGGATTTTTGAATTTTTTGAGGGTGGTCACGAATTAAAGTCCTTTTCGCTCTAGGACGCATATTTAAGGAGATATGGGCAAAATAAGTTTTTCATATAAAAATTTCCATTTTTTTGGGTTTTGGGTGGATTTTTCAATTTTTTGAGGGTGGTCACGAATTAAAGTCATTTTCGCTCTAGGACGCATATTTAAGGAGATATGGGCAAAATAAGTTTTTCATATAAAAATTTCATTTTTTTTAGGTTTTGGGTGGATTTTTTAATTTTTTGAGGGTGGTCACGAATTAAAGTCCTTTTCGCTCTATGACGCATATTTAAGGAGATATGGGCAAAAGAAGTTTTTCATATAAAAATTTAAATTTTTGTAGGTTTTGGGTGGATTTTTCAATTTTTTGAGGGTGGTCACGAATTAAAGTCCTTTTCGCTCTAGGACGCATATTTAAGGAGATATGGGCAAAAGAAGTTTTTCATATAAAAATTTAAATTTTTTTAGGTTTTGGGTGGATTTTGTAATTTTTTGAGGGTGGTCACGAATTAAAGTCCTTTTCGCTCTAGGACGCATATTTAAGGAGATATGGGCAAAAGAAGTTTTTCATATAAAAATTTCAATTTTTTTAGGATTTGGGTGGATTTTTGAATTTTTTGAGGGTGGTCACGAATTATCATCCTTTTCGCTCTAGGGCGCATATTTAAGGAGATATAGCCAAAAGAAGTTTTTCATATAAAAATTTCAATTTTTTTAGGTTTTGGGTGGATTTTTCAATTTTTTGAGGGTGGTCACGAATTAAAGTCCTTTTCGCTCTAGGACGCATATTTAAGGAGATATGGGCAAAAGAAGTTTTTCATATAAAAATTTAAATTTTTTTAGCATTTGGGTGGATTTTTGAATTTTTTGAGGGTGGTCACGAATTAAAGTTCTTTTCGCTCTAGGACGCATATTTAAGGAGATATGGGCAAAAGAAGTTTTTCATATAAAAATTTTAATTTTTTTAGGTTTTGGGTGGATTTTTCAATTTTTTTGGGGTGGTCACGAATTAAAGTCCTTTTCGCTCTAGGACGCTTAGGTTAGGAGATATGGGCAACAGAAGTTTTTCATATAAAAATGTCAATTTTTTTAGGTTTTGGGTGGATTTTTCAATTTTTTGAGGGTGGTCACGAATTAAAGTCCTTTTCGCTCTAGGACGCATATTTAAGGAGATATGGGCAAAAGAAGTTTTTCATATAAAAATTTCAATTTTTTTAGGTTTTGAGTGGATTTTTCAATTTTTTTTGTTGTGGTCACGAATTAAAGTCCTTTTCGCTCTAGGACGCATATTTAAGGAGATATGGGCAAAAGAAGTTTTTCATATAAAAATTTCAATTTTTTTAGGTTTTGGGTGGATTTTTCAATTTTTTTAGGGTGGTGACGAATTAAAGTCCTTTTCGATCTAGAACGCATATTTAAGGAGATATAGCCAAAAGAAGTTTTTCATATAAAAATTTAAATTTTTTTAGGATTTGGGTGGATTTTTGAATTTTTTGAGGGTGGTCACGAATTAAAGTCCTTTTCGCTCTAGGACGCATATTTAAGGAGATATGGGCAAAAGAAGTTTTTCATATAAAAATTTCAATTTTTTTAGGTTTTGGGTGGATTTTTCAATTTTTTTAGGGTGGTGACGAATTAAAGTCCTTTTCGATCTAGAACGCATATTTAAGGAGATATAGCCAAAAGAAGTTTTTCATATAAAAATTTCAATTTTTTTAGGTTTTAGGTGGATTTTTGAATTTTTTGACGGTTGTCACGAATTAAAGTCCTTTTCGCTCTAGGATGCATATTTAAGGAGATATGGACAAAAGAAGTTTTTCTTATAAAAATTTAAATTTTTTTAGGTTTTGGGTGGATTTTTCAATTTTTTGAGGGTGGTCACGAATTAAAGTTCTTTTCGCTCTAGGACGCATATTTAAGGAGATATGGGCAAAAGAAGTTTTTCATATAAAAATTTCAATTTTTTTAGGTTTTGGGTGGATTTTTCAATTTTTTTAGGGTGGTGACGAATTAAAGTCCTTTTCGATCTAGAACGCATATTTAAGGAGATATAGCCAAAAGAAGTTTTTCATATAAAAATTTAAATTTTTTTAGGATTTGGGTGGATTTTTGAATTTTTTGAGGGTGGTCACGAATTAAAGTCCTTTTCGCTCTAGGACGCATATTTAAGGAGATATGGGCAAAAGAAGTTTTTCATATAAAAATTTCAATTTTTTTAGGTTTTGGGTGGATTTTTCAATTTTTTTAGGGTGGTGACGAATTAAAGTCCTTTTCGATCTAGAACGCATATTTAAGGAGATATAGCCAAAAGAAGTTTTTCATATAAAAATTTCAATTTTTTTAGGTTTTAGGTGGATTTTTGAATTTTTTGAGGGTTGTCACGAATTAAAGTCCTTTTCGCTCTAGGACGCATATTTAAGGAGATATGGACAAAAGAAGTTTTTCTTATAAAAATTTAAATTTTTTTAGGTTTTGGGTGGATTTTTCAATTTTTTGAGGGTGGTCACGAATTAAAGTTCTTTTCGCTCTAGGACGCATATTTAAGGAGATATGGACAAAAGAAGTTTTTCATATAAAAATTTAAATTTTTCATAGTTTTGGGTGGATTTTTCAATTTTTTGAGGGTGGTCACGAATTAAAGTCCTTTTCGCTCTAGGACGCATATTTAAGGAGATATAGCCAAAAGAAGTTTTTCATATAAAAATTTCAATTTTTTTAAGTTTTGGGTGGATTTTTCAATTTTTTTAGGGTGGTCACGAATTAAAGTCCTTTTCGCTCTAGGACGCATATTTAAGGAGATATGGGCAAAAGAAGTTTTTCATATAAAAATTTCAATTTTTTTAGGTTTTGAGTGGATTTTTCAATTTTTTGGGGGTGGTCGCGAATTAAAGTCCTTTTCGCTCTAGGACGCATATTTAAGGAGATATGGGCAAAAGAAGTTTTTCATATAAAAATTTCAATTTTTTTAGGTTTTGGGTGGATTTTTCAATTTTTTTAGGGTGGTCACGAATTAAAGTCCTTTTCGCTCTAGGACGCATATTTAAGGAGATATGGGCAAAAAAAGTTTTTCATATAAAAATTTCATTTTTTTTTTTAGGTTTTGGGTGGATTTTTGAATTTTTTGAGGGTGGTCACGAATTAAAGTCCTTTTCACTCTAGGACGCATATTTAGGGAGATATGGGCAAAAGAAGTTTTTCATATAAAAAAGTCCTTTTGGCTCTAGGACGCATATTTAAGGAGATATGGGCAAAAGAAGTTTTTCATATAAAAATTCAAATTTTTTTAGGTTTTGGGTGGATTTTTCAATTTTTTGAGGGTGGTCACGAATTAAAGTCATTTTCGCTCTAGGACGCATATTTAAGGAGATATGGGCAAAAGAAGTTTTTCATATAAAAATTCAAATTTTTTTAGGTTTTGGGTGGATTTTTCAATTTTTTGAGGGTGGTCACGAATTAAAGTCCTTTTCGCTCTAGGACGCATATTTAAGGAGATATAGCCAAAAGAACTTTTTCATATAAAAATTTCAATTTTTTAGGTTTTGGGTGGATTTTTCAATATTTTTGGGGTGGTCATGAATTAAAGTCCTTTTCGCTCTAGGACGCATATTTAAGGAGATATGGGCAAAAGAAGTTTTTCATATAAAAATTTCAATTTTTTTAGGTTTGGGGTGGATTTTTCAATTTTTTGAGGGTTGTCACGAATTAAAGTCCTTTTCGCTCTAGGACGCTTAGTTTAGGAGATATGGCCAAAAGAAGTTTTTCATATAAAAATTTAAATTTTTTTAAGTTTTGGGTGGATTTTTCAATTTTTTGAGGGTGGTCACGAATTAAAGTCCTTTTCGCTCTAGGACGCATATTTAAGGAGATATGGGCAAAAGAAGTTTTTCATATAAAAATTTCAATTTTTTTAGGTTGTGGGTGGATTTTTGAATTTTTTGAGGGTGGTCACGAATTAAAGTCCTTTTCGCTCTAGGACGCATATTTAAGGAGATATGGGCAAAATAAGTTTTTCATATAAAAATTTCCATTTTTTTGGGTTTTGGGTGGATTTTTCAATTTTTTGAGGGTGGTCACGAATTAAAGTCCTTTCGCTCTAGGACGCATATTTAAGGAGATATGGGCAAAAGAAGTTTTTCATATAAAAATTTCAATTTTTTTAGGTTTTGGGTGGATTTTTTAATTTTTTGAGGGTGGTCACGAATTAAAGTCCTTTTCGCTCTAGGACGCATATTTATGGAGATATGGACAAAAGAAGTTTTTTATATAAAAATTTAAATTTTTTAGGTTTTGGGTGGATTTTTCAAATTTCTGAGGGTGGTCACGAATTAAAGTCCTTTTCGCTCTAGTACGCATATTTAAGGAGATATGGGCAAAAGAAGTTTTTCATATAAAAATTTAAATTTTTTTAGATTTTGAGTGGACTTTTCAATTTTTTGGGGGTGGTCACGAATAAAAGTCAGTTTCGCTCTAGGACGTATATTTAAGGAGATATGGGCAAAAGAAGTTTTTCATATAAAAATTTCAATTTTTTTAGGTTTTGGGTGGATTTTTCAATTTTTTTAGGGTGGTCACGAATTAAAGTCCTTTTCGCTCTAGGACGCTTAGTTTAGGAGATATGGGCAAAAGAAGTTTTTCATATAAAAATGTCAATTTTTTTAGGTTTTGGGTGGATTCTTCAATTTTTTGAGGGTGGTCACGAATTAAAGTCCTTTTCGCTCTAGGACGCATATTTAAGGAAATATGGGCAAAAGAAGTTTTTCATATAAAAATTTCAATTTTTTTAGGTTTTGGGTGGATTTTTGAATTTTTTGAGGGTGGTCACGAATTAAAGTCCTTTTCGCTCTAGGACGCATATTTAAGGAGATATGGGCAAAATAAGTTTTTCATATAAAAATTTCAATTTTTTTAGGTTTTGGGTGGATTTTTCAATTTTTTGAGGGTGGTCACGAATTAAAGTCCTTTTCGCTCTAGGACGCATATTTAAGGAAATATGGGCAAAAGAAGTTTTTCATATAAAAATTTCAATTTTTTTAGGTTTTGGGTGGATTTTTCAATTTTTTTTAGGGTGGTCACGAATTAAAGTCCTTTTCGCTCTAGGACGCATATTTAAGGAGATATGGGCAAAAGTAGTTTTTCATATAAAAATTTTAGGTTTTGGGTGGATTTTTCAATTTTTTGAGGGTGGTCACGAATTAAAGTCCTTTTCGCTCTAGGACGCATATTTAAGGAGATATGGGCAAAATAAGTTTTTCATACAAAAATTTCAATTTTTTGTGGGTGGATTTTTCAATTTTTTGGGGGTGGTCACGAATTAAAGTCCTTTTCGCTCTAGGACGCATATTTAAGGAGATATGGGCAAAAGAAGTTTTTCACATAAAAATTTCAATTTTTTAGGTTTTGGGTGGATTTTTCAATTTTTTTAGGGTGGTCACGAATTAAAGTCCTTTTCGCTCTAGGACGCTTAGTTTAGGAGATATGGGCAAAAGAAGTTTTTCATATAAAAATGTCAATTTTTTTAGGTTTTGGGTGGATTTTTCAATTTTTTGAGGGTGGTCACGAATTAAAGTCCTTTTCGCTCTAGGACGCATATTTAAGGAAATATGGGCAAAAGAAGTTTTTCATATAAAAATTTCAATTTTTTTAGGTTTTGGGTGGATTTTTGAATTTTTTGAAGGTGGTCACGAATTAAAGTCCTTTTCGCTCTAGGACGCATATTTAAGGAGATATGGGCAAAATAAGTTTTTCATATAAAAATTTAAATTTTTTTAGGTTTTGGGTGGATTTTTCAATTTTTTGAGGGTGGTCACGAATTAAAGTCCTTTTCGCTCTAGGACGCATATTTAAGGAAATATGGGCAAAAGAAGTTTTTCATATAAAAATTTCAATTTTTTTTAATTTTGGGTGGATTTTTTAATTTTTTGAGGGTGGTCACGAATTAAAGTCCTTTTCGCTCTAGGACGCATATTTAAGGAGATATGGGCAAAATAAGTTTTTCATATAAAAATTTCAATTTTTTTAGGTTTTGGGTGGATTTTTTAATTTTTTGAGGGTGGTCACGAATTAAAGTCCTTTTCGCTCTAGGACGCATATTTAAGGAGATATATCCAAAAGAAGTTTTTCATATAAAAATTTAAATTTTTTTAGGTTTTGAGTGGACTTTTCAATTTTTTGGGGGTGGTCACGAATAAAAGTCATTTTCGCTCTAGGACGTATATTTAAGGAGATATGGCCAAAAGAAGTTTTTCATATAAAAATTTCAATTTTTTTAGGTTTTGGGTGGATTTTTGAATTTTTTGAGGGTGGTCACGAATTATCATCCTTTTCGCTCTAGGACGCATATTTAAGGAGATATATCCAAAAGAAGTTTTTCATATAAAAATTTCAATTTTTTTAGGTTTTGAGTGGATTTTTCAATTTTTTTGGGGGTGGTCACGAATTAAAGTCCTTTTCGCTCTAGGACGTATATTTAAGGAGATATAGCCAAAAGAAGTTTTTCATATAAAAATTTCAATTTTTTTAGGTTTTGGGTGGATTTTTGATTTTTTTGAGGGTGGTCACGAATTAAAGTCATTTTCGCTCTAGGACGCATATTTAAGGAGATCTGGACAAAAGAAGTTTTTTATATAAAAATTTAAATTTTTTTAGGTTTTGGGTGGATTTTTCAATTTTTTGAGGGTGGTCACGAATTAAAGTCCTTTTCGCTCTAGGACGCATATTTAAGGAGATATGGGCAAAAGAAGTTTTTCATATAAAAATTTAAATTTTTTTAGGTTTTGAGTGGACTTTTCAATTTTTTGGGGGTGGTCACGAATAAAAGTCATTTTCGCTCTAGGACGTATATTTAAGGAGATATGGCCAAAAGAAGTTTTTCATATAAAAATTTCAATTTTTTTAGGTTTTGGGTGGATTTTTCAATTTTTTGAGGGTAGTCACGAATTATCATCCTTTTCGCTCTAGGACGCATATTTAAGGAGATATGGGCAAAAGAAGTTTTTCATATAAAAATTTCAATTTTTTTAGGTTTTGGGTGGATTTTTCAATTTTTTTGGGTTGGTCACGAATTAAAGTCCTTTTCGCTCTAGGACGCTTAGTTTAGGAGATATGGGCAAAAGAAGTTTTTCATATAAAAATTTCAATTTTTTTAGGTTTTGGGTGGATTTTTCAATTTTTTTAGGGTGGTCACGAATTAAAGTCCTTTTCGCTCTAGGACGTATATTTAAGGAGATATGGGCAAAAGAAGTTTTTCATATAAAAATTTCAATTTTTTTAGGTTTTGGGTGGATTTTTCAATTTTTTGAGGGTGGTCACGAATTAAAGTCCTTTTCGCTCTAGGACGCATATTTAAGGAGATATGGGCAAAAGAAGTTTTTCATATAAAAATTTCAATTTTTTTAGGTTTTGGGTGGATTTTTCAATTTTTTTAGGGTGGTCACGAATTAAAGTTCTTTTCGCTCTAGGACGCATATTTAAGGAGATATGGGCAAAAGAAGTTTTTCATATAAAAATTTCAATTTTTTTAGGTTTTGGGTGGATTTTTCAATTTTTTTAGGGTGGTGACGAATTAAAGTCCTTTTCGATCTAGAACGCATATTTAAGGAGATATAGCCAAAAGAAGTTTTTCATATAAAAATTTAAATTTTTTTAGGATTTGGGTGGATTTTTGAATTTTTTGAGGGTGGTCACGAATTAAAGTCCTTTTCGCTCTAGGACGCATATTTAAGGAGATATGGGCAAAAGAAGTTTTTCATATAAAAATTTCAATTTTTTTAGGTTTTGGGTGGATTTTTCAATTTTTTTAGGGTGGTGACGAATTAAAGTCCTTTTCGATCTAGAACGCATATTTAAGGAGATATAGCCAAAAGAAGTTTTTCATATAAAAATTTCAATTTTTTTAGGTTCTAGGTGGATTTTTGAATTTTTTGAGGGTTGTCACGACTTAAAGTCCTTTTCGCTCTAGGACGCATATTTAAGGAGATATGGACAAAAGAAGTTTTTCATATAAAAATTTAAATTTTTTTAGGTTTTGAGTGGACTTTTCAATTTTTTGGGGGTGGTCACGAATAAAAGTCATTTTCGCTCTAGGACGTATATTTAAGGAGATATGGCCAAAAGAAGTTTTTCATATAAAAATTTCAATTTTTTTAGGTTTTGGGTGGATTTTTCAATTTTTTGAGGGTGGTCACGAATTAAAGTCCTTTTCGCTCTAGGACGCATATTTAAGGAAATATGGGCAAAAGAAGTTTTTCATATAAAAATTTCAATTTTTTTTAATTTTGGGTGGATTTTTTAATTTTTTGAGGGTGGTCACGAATTAAAGTCCTTTTCGCTCTAGGACGCATATTTAAGGAGATATGGGCAAAATAAGTTTTTCATATAAAAATTTCAATTTTTTTAGGTTTTGGGTGGATTTTTTAATTTTTTGAGGGTGGTCACGAATTAAAGTCCTTTTCGCTCTAGGACGCATATTTAAGGAGATATATCCAAAAGAAGTTTTTCATATAAAAATTTAAATTTTTTTAGGTTTTGAGTGGACTTTTCAATTTTTTGGGGGTGGTCACGAATAAAAGTCATTTTCGCTCTAGGACGTATATTTAAGGAGATATGGCCAAAAGAAGTTTTTCATATAAAAATTTCAATTTTTTTAGGTTTTGGTGGATTTTTGAATTTTTTGAGGGTGGTCACGAATTATCATCCTTTTCGCTCTAGGACGCATATTTAAGGAGATATATCCAAAAGAAGTTTTTCATATAAAAATTTCAATTTTTTTAGGTTTTGAGTGGATTTTTCAATTTTTTTGGGGGTGGTCACGAATTAAAGTCCTTTTCGCTCTAGGACGTATATTTAAGGAGATATAGCCAAAAGAAGTTTTTCATATAAAAATTTCAATTTTTTTAGGTTTTGGGTGGATTTTTGATTTTTTTGAGGGTGGTCACGAATTAAAGTCATTTTCGCTCTAGGACGCATATTTAAGGAGATCTGGACAAAAGAAGTTTTTTATATAAAAATTTAAATTTTTTTAGGTTTTGGGTGGATTTTTCAATTTTTTGAGGGTGGTCACGAATTAAAGTCCTTTTCGCTCTAGGACGCATATTTAAGGAGATATGGGCAAAAGAAGTTTTTCATATAAAAATTTAAATTTTTTTAGGTTTTGAGTGGACTTTTCAATTTTTTGGGGGTGGTCACGAATAAAAGTCATTTTCGCTCTAGGACGTATATTTAAGGAGATATGGCCAAAAGAAGTTTTTCATATAAAAATTTCAATTTTTTTAGGTTTTGGGTGGATTTTTCAATTTTTTGAGGGTAGTCACGAATTATCATCCTTTTCGCTCTAGGACGCATATTTAAGGAGATATGGGCAAAAGAAGTTTTTCATATAAAAATTTCAATTTTTTTAGGTTTTGGGTGGATTTTTCAATTTTTTTGGGTTGGTCACGAATTAAAGTCCTTTTCGCTCTAGGACGCTTAGTTTAGGAGATATGGGCAAAAGAAGTTTTTCATATAAAAATTTCAATTTTTTTAGGTTTTGGGTGGATTTTTCAATTTTTTTAGGGTGGTCACGAATTAAAGTCCTTTTCGCTCTAGGACGTATATTTAAGGAGATATGGGCAAAAGAAGTTTTTCATATAAAAATTTCAATTTTTTTAGGTTTTGGGTGGATTTTTCAATTTTTTGAGGGTGGTCACGAATTAAAGTCCTTTTCGCTCTAGGACGCATATTTAAGGAGATATGGGCAAAAGAAGTTTTTCATATAAAAATTTCAATTTTTTTAGGTTTTGGGTGGATTTTTCAATTTTTTTAGGGTGGTCACGAATTAAAGTTCTTTTCGCTCTAGGACGCATATTTAAGGAGATATGGGCAAAAGAAGTTTTTCATATAAAAATTTCAATTTTTTTAGGTTTTGGGTGGATTTTTCAATTTTTTTAGGGTGGTGACGAATTAAAGTCCTTTTCGATCTAGAACGCATATTTAAGGAGATATAGCCAAAAGAAGTTTTTCATATAAAAATTTAAATTTTTTTAGGATTTGGGTGGATTTTTGAATTTTTTGAGGGTGGTCACGAATTAAAGTCCTTTTCGCTCTAGGACGCATATTTAAGGAGATATGGGCAAAAGAAGTTTTTCATATAAAAATTTCAATTTTTTTAGGTTTTGGGTGGATTTTTCAATTTTTTTAGGGTGGTGACGAATTAAAGTCCTTTTCGATCTAGAACGCATATTTAAGGAGATATAGCCAAAAGAAGTTTTTCATATAAAAATTTCAATTTTTTTAGGTTCTAGGTGGATTTTTGAATTTTTTGAGGGTTGTCACGACTTAAAGTCCTTTTCGCTCTAGGACGCATATTTAAGGAGATATGGACAAAAGAAGTTTTTCTTATAAAAATTTAAATTTTTTTAGGTTTTGGGTGGATTTTTGAATTTTTTGAGGGTGGTCACGAATTAAAGTTCTTTTCGCTCTAGGACGCATATTTAAGGAGATATGGACAAAAGAAGTTTTTCATATAAAAATTTAAATTTTTCATAGTTTTGGGTGGATTTTTCAATTTTTTGAGGGTGGTCACGAATTAAAGTCCTTTTCGCTCTAGGACGCATATTTAAGGAGATATAGCCAAAAGAAGTTTTTCATTTAAAAATTTCAATTTTTTTAGGTTTTGGGTGGATTTTTCAATTTTTTTAGGGTGGTCACGAATTAAAGTCCTTTTCGCTCTAGGACGCATATTTAAGGAGATATGGGCAAAAGAAGTTTTTCATATAAAAATTTCAATTTTTTTAGGTTTTGAGTGGATTTTTCAATTTTTTGGGGGTGGTCGCGAATTAAAGTCCTTTTCGCTCTTGGACGCATATTTAAGGAGATATGGGCAAAAGAAGTTTTTCATATAAAAATTTCAATTTTTTTAGGTTTTGGGTGGATTTTTCAATTTTTTTAGGGTGGTCACGAATTAAAGTCCTTTTCGCTCTAGGACGCTTAGTTTAGGAGATATGGCCAAAAGAAGTTTTTCATATAAAAATTTAAATTTTTTTAAGTTTTGGGTGGATTTTTCAATTTTTTGAGGGTGGTCACGAATTAAAGTCCTTTTCGCTCTAGGACGCATATTTAAGGAGATATGGGCAAAAGAAGTTTTTCATATAAAAATTTCAATTTTTTTAGGTTGTGGGTGGATTTTTGAATTTTTTGAGGGTGGTCACGAATTAAAGTCCTTTTCGCTCTAGGACGCATATTTAAGGAGATATGGGCAAAATAAGTTTTTCATATAAAAATTTCCATTTTTTTGGGTTTTGGGTGGATTTTTCAATTTTTTGAGGGTGGTCACGAATTAAAGTCCTTTCGCTCTAGGACGCATATTTAAGGAGATATGGGCAAAAGAAGTTTTTCATATAAAAATTTCAATTTTTTTAGGTTTTGGGTGGATTTTTTAATTTTTTGAGGGTGGTCACGAATTAAAGTCCTTTTCGCTCTAGGACGCATATTTAAGGAGATATGGACAAAAGAAGTTTTTTATATAAAAATTTAAATTTTTTAGGTTTTGGGTGGATTTTTCAAATTTTTGAGGGTGGTCACGAATTAAAGTCATTTTCGCTCTAGGACGCATATTTAAGGAGATATGGGCAAAAGAAGTTTTTCATATAAAAATTTAAATTTTTTTAGGTTTTGAGTGGACTTTTCAATTTTTTGGGGGTGGTCACGAATAAAAGTCATTTTCGCTCTAGGACGTATATTTAAGGAGATATGGGCAAAAGAAGTTTTTCATATAAAAATTTCAATTTTTTTAGGTTTTGGGTGGATTTTTCAATTTTTTTAGGGTGGTCACGAATTAAAGTCCTTTTCGCTCTAGGACGCTTAGTTTAGGAGATATGGGCAAAAGAAGTTTTTCATATAAAAATGTCAATTTTTTTAGGTTTTGGGTGGATTCTTCAATTTTTTGAGGGTGGTCACGAATTAAAGTCCTTTTCGCTCTAGGACGCATATTTAAGGAAATATGGGCAAAAGAAGTTTTTCATATAAAAATTTTAATTTTTTTAGGTTTTGGGTGGATTTTTGAATTTTTTGAGGGTGGTCACGAATTAAAGTCCTTTTCGCTCTAGGACGCATATTTAAGGAGATATGGGCAAAATAAGTTTTTCATATAAAAATTTAAATTTTTTTAGGTTTTGGGTGGATTTTTCAATTTTTTGAGGGTGGTCACGAATTAAAGTCCTTTTCGCTTTAGGACGCATATTTAAGGAAATATGGGCAAAAGAAGTTTTTCATATAAAAATTTCAATTTTTTTAGGTTTTGGGTGGATTTTTCAATTTTTTTAGGGTGGTCACGAATTAAAGTCCTTTTCGCTCTAGGACGCTTAGTTTAGGAGATATGGGCAAAAGAAGTTTTTCATATAAAAATGTCAATTTTTTTAGGTTTTGGGTGGATTTTTCAATTTTTTGAGGGTGGTCACGAATTAAAGTCCTTTTCGCTCTAGGACGCATATTTAAGGAAATATGGGCAAAAGAAGTTTTTCATATAAAAATTTCAATTTTTTTAGGTTTTGGGTGGATTTTTGAATTTTTTGAGGGTGGTCACGAATTAAAGTCCTTTTCGCTCTAGGACGCATATTTAAGGAGATATGGGCAAAATAAGTTTTTCATATAAAAATTTCAATTTTTTTAGGTTTTGGGTGGATTTTTCAATTTTTTGAGGGTGGTCACGAATTAAAGTCCTTTTCGCTCTAGGACGCATATTTAAGGAAATATGGGCAAAAGAAGTTTTTCATATAAAAATTTCAATTTTTTTTTAATTTTGGGTGGATTTTTTAATTTTTTGAGGGTGGTCACGAATTAAAGTCCTTTTCGCTCTAGGACGCATATTTAAGGAGATATGGGCAAAATAAGTTTTTCATATAAAAATTTCAATTTTTTTAGGTTTTGGGTGGATTTTTTAATTTTTTGAGGGTGGTCACGAATTAAAGTCCTTTTCGCTCTAGGACGCATATTTAAGGAGATATATCCAAAAGAAGTTTTTCATATAAAAATTTAAATTTTTTTAGGTTTTGAGTGGACTTTTCAATTTTTTAGGGTGGTCACGAATAAAAGTCATTTTCGCTCTAGGACGTATATTTAAGGAGATATGGCCAAAAGAAGTTTTTCATATAAAAATTTCAATTTTTTTAGGTTTTGGGTGGATTTTTGAATTTTTTGAGGGTGGTCACGAATTATCATCCTTTTCGCTCTAGGACGCATATTTAAGGAGATATATCCAAAAGAAGTTTTTCATATAAAAATTTCAATTTTTTTAGGTTTTGAGTGGATTTTTCAATTTTTTTAGGGTGGTCACGAATTAAAGTCCTTTTCGCTCTAGGACGCTTAGTTTAGGAGATATGGGCAAAAGAAGTTTTTCATATAAAAATGTCAATTTTTTTAGGTTTTGGGTGGATTTTTCAATTTTTTGAGGGTGGTCACGAATTAAAGTCATTTTCGCTCTAGGACGCATATTTAAGGAGATATGGACAAAAGAAGTTTTTTATATAAAAATTTAAATTTTTTTAAGTTTTGGGTGGATTTTTCAATTTTTTGAGGGTGGTCACGAATTAAAGTCCTTTTCGCTCTAGGACGCATATTTAAGGAGATATGGGCAAAAGAAGTTTTTCATATAAAAATTTAAATTTTTTTTAGGTTTTGAGTGGACTTTTCAATTTTTTTGGGGTGGTCACGAATAAAAGTCATTTTCGCTCTAGGACGTATATTTAAGGAGATATGGGCAAAAGAAGTTTTTCATATAAAAATTTCAATTTTTTTAGGTTTTGGGTGGATTTTTCAATTTTTTGAGGGTAGTCACGAATTATCATCCTTTTCGCTCTAGGACGCATATTTAAGGAGATATGGGCAAAAGAAGTTTTTCATATAAAAATTTCAATTTTTTTAGGTTTTGGGTGGATTTTTCAATTTTTTTGGGTTGGTCACGAATTAAAGTCCTTTTCGCTCTAGGACGCTTAGTTTAGGAGATATGGGCAAAAGAAGTTTTTCATATAAAAATTTCAATTTTTTTAGGTTTTGGGTGGATTTTTCAATTTTTTTAGGGTGATCACGAATTAAAGTCCTTTTCGCTCTAGGACGTATATTTAAGGAGATATGGGCAAAAGAAGTTTTTCATATAAAAATTTCAATTTTTTTAGGTTTTGGGTGGATTTTTGAATTTTTTGAGGGTGGTCACGAATTAAAGTCCTTTTCGCCCTAGGACGCATATTTAAGGAGATATGGGCAAAAGAAGTTTTTCATATAAAAATTTCAATTTTTTTAGGTTTTGGGTGGAGTTTTCAATTTTTTGAGGGTGGTCACGAATTAAAGTCCTTTTCGCTCTAGGACGCATATTTAAGGAGATATGGGCAAAATAAGTTTTTCATATAAAAATTTCAATTTTTTTAGGTTTTGAGTGGATTTTTCAATTTTTTGGGGGTGGTCACGAATTAAAGTCCTTTTCGCTCTAGGACGCATATTTAAGGAGATATGGGCAAAAGAAGTTTTTCATATAAAAATTTCAATTTTTTAGGTTTTGGGTGGATTTTTCAATTTTTTTAGGGTGGTCACGAATTAAAGTCCTTTTCGCTCTAGGACGCTTAGTTTAGGAGATATGGGCAAAAGAAGTTTTTCATATAAAAATGTCAATTTTTTTAGGTTTTGGGTGGATTTTTCAATTTTTTGAGGGTGGTCACGAATTAAAGTCCTTTTCGCTCTAGGACGCATATTTAAGGAAATATGGGCAAAAGAAGTTTTTCATATAAAAATTTCAATTTTTTTAGGTTTTGGGTGGATTTTTCAATTTTTTGAGGGTGGTCACGAATTAAAGTCCTTTTCGCCCTAGGACGCATATTTAAGGAGATATGGGCAAAAGAAGTTTTTCATATAAAAATTTCAATTTTTTTAGGTTTTGGGTGGATTTTTCAATTTTTTTAGGGTGGTCACGAATTAAAGTCCTTTTCGCTCTAGGACGCTTAGTTTAGGAGATATGGGCAAAAGAAGTTTTTCATATAAAAATGTCAATTTTTTTAGGTTTTGGGTGGATTTTTCAATTTTTTGAGGGTGGTCACGAATTAAAGTCCTTTTCGCTCTAGGACGCATATTTAAGGAAATATGGGCAAAAGAAGTTTTTCATATAAAAATTTCAATTTTTTTAGGTTTTGGGTGGATTTTTGAATTTTTTGAGGGTGGTCACGAATTAAAGTCCTTTTCGCTCTAGGACGCATATTTAAGGAGATATGGGCAAAATAAGTTTTTCATATAAAAATTTCAATTTTTTTAGGTTTTGGGTGGATTTTTCAATTTTTTGAGGGTGGTCACGAATTAAAGTCCTTTTCGCTCTAGGACGCATATTTAAGGAAATATGGGCAAAAGAAGTTTTTCATATAAAAATTTAAATTTTTTTAGGTTTTGGGTGGATTTTTTAATTTTTTGAGGGTGGTCACGAATTAAAGTCCTTTTCGCTCTATGACGCATATTTAAGGAGATATGGGCAAAATAAGTTTTTCATATAAAAATTTCAATTTTTTTAGGTTTTGGGTGGATTTTTTAATTTTTTGAGGGTGGTCACGAATTAAAGTCCTTTTCGCTCTAGGACGCATATTTAAGGAGATATGGACAAAAGAAGTTTTTTATATAAAAATTTAAATTTTTTTAGGTTTTGGGTGGATTTTTCAATTTTTTGAGGGTGGTCACGAATTAAAGTCCTTTTCGCTCTAGGACGCATATTTAAGGAGATATGGCCAAAAGAAGTTTTTCATATAAAAATTTCAATTTTTTTAGGTTTTGAGTGGACTTTTCAATTTTTTGGGGGTGGTCACGAATTAAAGTCATTTTCGCTCTAGGACGTATATTTAAGGAGATATGGCCAAAAGAAGTTTTTCATATAAATATTTCAATTTTTTTAGGTTTTGGGTGGATTTTTCAATTTTTTGAGGGTGGTCACGAATTATCATCCTTTTCGCTCTAGGACGCATGTTTAAGGAGATATATCCAAAAGAAGTTTTTCATATAAAAATTTCAATTTTTTTAGGTTTTGGGTGGATTTTTCAATTTTTTGAGGGTGGTCACGAATTAAAGTCCTTTTCGCTCTAGGACGCATATTTAAGGAGATATAGCCAAAAGAAGTTTTTCATATAAAAATTTAAATTTTTTTAGGTTTTGGGTGGATTTTTCAATTTTTTGAGGGTGGTCACGAATTAAAGTCCTTTTCGCTCTAGGACGCATATTTAAGGAGATATGGGCAAAAGAAGTTTTTCATATAAAAATTTAAATTTTTTTAGGTTTTGGGTGGATTTTTCAATTTTTTGAGGGTGGTCACGAATTACCATCCTTTTCGCTCTAGGACGCATATTTAAGGAGATATGGCCAAAAGAAGTTTTTCATATAAAAATTTCAATTTTTTTAGGTTTGGGGTGGATTTTTCAATTTTTTGAGGGTGGTCGCGAATTACCATCCTTTTCGCTCTAGGACGCATATTTAAGGAGATATGGGCAAAAGATGTTTTTCATATAAAAATTTCAATTTTTTTAGGTTTTGGGTGGATTTTTAAATTTTTTGAGGGTGGTCACGAATTATCATCCTTTTCGCTCTAGGACGCATATTTAAGGAGATATAGTCAAAAGAAGTTTTTCATATAAAAATTTCAATTTTTTTAGGTTTTGGGTGGATTTTTCAATTTTTTGAGGGTGGTCACGAATTAAAGTCCTTTTCGCTCTAGGACTCATATTTAAGGAGATATGGGCAAAAGAAGTTTTTCATATAAAAATTTAAATTTTTTTAGGTTTTGGGTGGATTTTTCAATTTTTTTTAGGGTGGTGACGAATTAAAGTCCTTTTCGATCTAGAACGCATATTTAAGGAGATATGGGCAAAATTAGTTTTTCATATAAAAAATTCAATTTTTTTAGGTTTTGGGTGGATTTTTGAATTTTTTGAGGGTGGTCACGAATTAAAGTCCTTTTCGCTCTAGGGCGCATATTTAAGGAGATATGGACAAAAGAAGTTTTTCATATAAAAATTTAAATTTTTTTTGAGGGTGGTCACGAATTAAAGTCCTTTTCGCTCTAGGGCGCATATTTAAGGAGATATGGACAAAAGAAGTTTTTCATATAAAAATTTAAATTTTTTTAGGTTTTGGGTGGATGTTTCAATTTTTTGAGGGTGGTCACGAATTAAAGTCCTTTTCGCTCTAGGACGCATATTTAAGGAGATATGGACAAAAGAAGTTTTTCATATAAAAATTTCAATTTTTCTAAGTTTTGGGTGGATTTTTCAATTTTTTGAGGGTGGTCACGAATTAAAGTCCTCTTCGCCCTAGGACGCATATTTAAGGAGATATAGCCAAAAGAAGTTTTTCATATAAAAATTTCAATTTTTTTAGGTTTTGGGTGGATTTTTCAATTTTTTGAGGGTGGTCACGAATTAAAGTCCTTTTCGCTCTAGGACGCATATTTAAGGAGATATGGGCAAAAGAAGTTTTTCATACAAAAATTTCAATTTTTTTAGGTTTTGAGTGGATTTTTCAATTTTTTGGGGGTGGTCACGAATTAAAGTCCTTTTCGCTCTAGGACGCATATTTAAGGAGATATGGGCAAAAGAAGTTTTTCATATAAAAATTTAAATTTTTTTAGGTTTTGGGTGGATTTTTCAATTTTTTGAGGGTGGTCACGAATTAAAGTCCTTTTCGATCTAGAACGCATATTTAAGGAGATATGGGCAAAAGTAGTTTTTCATATAAAAAATTATTTTTTTTTAGGTTTTGGGTGGATTTTTGAATTTTTTGAGGGTGGTCACGAATTACCATCCTTTTCGCTCTAGGACGCATATTTAAGGAGATATGGCCAAAAGAAGTTTTTCATATAAAAATTTCAATTTTTTTAGGTTTGGGGTGGATTTTTCAATTTTTTGAGGGTGGTCGCGAATTACCATCCTTTTCGCTCTAGGACGCATATTTAAGGAGATATGGGCAAAAGATGTTTTTCATATAAAAATTTCAATTTTTTTAGGTTTTGGGTGGATTTTTAAATTTTTTGAGGGTGGTCACGAATTATCATCCTTTTCGCTCTAGGACGCATATTTAAGGAGATATAGTCAAAAGAAGTTTTTCATATAAAAATTTCAATTTTTTTAGGTTTTGGGTGGATTTTTCAATTTTTTGAGGGTGGTCACGAATTAAAGTCCTTTTCGCTCTAGGACTCATATTTAAGGAGATATGGGCAAAAGAAGTTTTTCATATAAAAATTTAAATTTTTTTAGGTTTTGGGTGGATTTTTCAATTTTTTTTAGGGTGGTGACGAATTAAAGTCCTTTTCGATCTAGAACGCATATTTAAGGAGATATGGGCAAAATTAGTTTTTCATATAAAAAATTCAATTTTTTTAGGTTTTGGGTGGATTTTTGAATTTTTTGAGGGTGGTCACGAATTAAAGTCCTTTTCGCTCTAGGGCGCATATTTAAGGAGATATGGACAAAAGAAGTTTTTCATATAAAAATTTAAATTTTTTTAGGTTTTGGGTGGATGTTTCAATTTTTTGAGGGTGGTCACGAATTAAAGTCCTTTTCGCTCTAGGACGCATATTTAAGGAGATATGGACAAAAGAAGTTTTTCATATAAAAATTTCAATTTTTCTAAGTTTTGGGTGGATTTTTCAATTTTTTGAGGGTGGTCACGAATTAAAGTCCTCTTCGCCCTAGGACGCATATTTAAGGAGATATAGCCAAAAGAAGTTTTTCATATAAAAATTTCAATTTTTTTAGGTTTTGGGTGGATTTTTCAATTTTTTGAGGGTGGTCACGAATTAAAGTCCTTTTCGCTCTAGGACGCATATTTAAGGAGATATGGGCAAAAGAAGTTTTTCATACAAAAATTTCAATTTTTTTAGGTTTTGAGTGGATTTTTCAATTTTTTGGGGGTGGTCACGAATTAAAGTCCTTTTCGCTCTAGGACGCATATTTAAGGAGATATGGGCAAAAGAAGTTTTTCATATAAAAATTTAAATTTTTTTAGGTTTTGGGTGGATTTTTCAATTTTTTTAGGGTGGTGACGAATTAAAGTCCTTTTCGATCTAGAACGCATATTTAAGGAGATATGGGCAAAAGTAGTTTTTCATATAAAAAATTATTTTTTTTTAGGTTTTGGGTGGATTTTTGAATTTTTTGAGGGTGGTCACGAATTAAAGTCCTTTTCGCTCTAGGGCGCATATTTAAGGAGATATGGACAAAAGAAGTTTTTCATATAAAAATTTAAATTTTTTTAGGTTTTGGGTGGATTTTTCAATTTTTTGAGGGTGGTCACGAATTAAAGTCCTTTTCGCTCTAGGACGCATATTTAAGGAGATATGGACAAAAGAAGTTTTTCATATAAAAATTTAAATTTTTCTAAGTTTTGGGTGGATTTTTCAATTTTTTGAGGGTGGTCACGAATTAAAGTCCTTTTCGCCCTAGGACGCATATTTAAGGAGATATGGGCAAAAGAAGTTTTTCATATAAAAATTTCAATTTTTTTAGGTTTTGAGTGGATTTTTCAATTTTTTGGGGGTGGTCACGAATTAAAGTCCTTTTCGCTCTAGGACGCATATTTAAGGAGATATGGGCAAAAGAAGTTTTTCATATAAAAATTTCAATTTTTTTAGGTTTTGAGTGGATTTTTCAATTTTTTGGGGGTGGTCACGAATTAAAGTCCTTTTCGCTCTAGGACGCATATTTAAGGAGATATGGGCAAAAGAAGTTTTTCATATAAAAATTTCAATTTTTTTTAGGTTTTGGGTGGATTTTTCAATTTTTTTAGGGTGGTCACGAATTAAAGTCCTTTTCGCTCTAGGACGCTTAGTTTAGGAGATATGGCCAAAAGAAGCTTTTCATATAAAAATTTCAATTTTTTTAGGTTTTGGGTGGATTTTTCAATTTTTTGAGGGTGGTCACGAATTAAAGTCGTTTTCGCTCTAGGACGCATATTTAAGGAGATATGGGCAAAAGAAGTTTTTCATATAAAAATTTCAATTTTTTTAGGTTTTGGGTGGATTTTTTAATTTTTTTAGGTTTTGGGTGGATTTTTCAATTTTTTGAGGGTGGTCACGAATTAAAGTCCTTTTCGCTCTAGGACGCATATTTAAGGAGATATGGGCAAAAGAAGTTTTTTTAGGACGTATATTTAAGGAGATATGGCCAAAAGAAGTTTTTCATATAAAAATTTCAATTTTTTTAGGTTTTGGGTGGATTTTTGAATTTTTTGAGGGTGGTCACGAATTATCATCCTTTTCGCTCTAGGACGCATATTTAAGGAGATATATCCAAAAGAAGTTTTTCATATAAAAATTTAAATTTTTTAGGTTTTGAGTGAATTTTTCAATTTTTTGGGGGTGGTCACGAATTAAAGTCCTTTTCGCTCTAAGACGTATATTTAAGGAGATATAGCCAAAAGAAGTTTTTCATATAAAAATTTCAATTTTTTTAGGTTTTGGATGGATTTTTCAATTTTTTGGGGGTGGTCACGAATTAAAGTCCTTTTCGCTCTAGGACGCATATTTAAGGAGATATGGGCAAAAGAAGATTTTCATATAAAAATTTCAATTTTTTTAGGTTTTGGGTGGATTTTTGAATTTTTTGAGGGTGGTCACGAATTAAAGTCCTTTTCGCCCTAGAACGCATATTTAAGGAGATATGGGCAAAAGAAGTTTTTCATATAAAAATTTCAATTTTTTTAGGTTTTGGGTGGATTTTCCAATTTTTTGAGGGTGGTCACGAATTAAAGTCCTTTTCGCTCTAGGACGCATATTTAAGGAGATATGGGCAAAAGAAGTTTTTCATATAAAAATTTCAATTTTTTTAGGTTTTGAGTGGATTTTTCAATTTTTTGGGGGTGGTCACGAATTAAAGTCCTTTTCGCTCTAGGACGCATATTTAAGGAGATATGGGCAAAATAAGTTTTTCATATAAAAATGTCAATTTTTTTAGGTTTTGGGTGGATTCTTCAAATTTTTGAGGGTGGTCACGAGTTAAAGTCCTTTTCGCTCTAGGAAGCTTAGTTTAGGAGATATGGGCAAAAGAAGTTTTTCATATAAAAATGTCAATTTTTTTAGGTTTTGGATGGATTTTTCAATTTTTTGAGGATGGTCACGAATTAAAGTCCTTTTCGCTCTAGGACGCATATTCAAGGAGATATGGGCAAAAGAAGTTTTTCATATAAAAATTTAAATTTTTTTAGGTTTTGAGTGGACTTTTCAATTTTTTTCGGGTGGTCACGAATTAAAGTCCTTTTCGCTCTAGGACGCATATTTAAGGAGATATGGGCAAAAGAAGATTTTCATATAAAAATTTCAATTTTTTTAGGTTTTGAGTGGATTTTTGAATTTTTTGAGGGTGGTCACGAATTAAAGTCCTTTTCGCTCTAGGACGCATATTTAAGGAGATATGGGCAAAAGAAGTTTTTCATATAAAAATTTAAATTTTTTTAGGTTTTGGGTGGATTTTTCAATTTTTTCAGGGTGGTCACGAATTAAAGTCCTTTTCGCTCTAGGACGCTTAGTTTAGGAGATATGGCCAAAAGAAGTTTTTCATATAAAAATGTCAATTTTTTTAGGTTTTGGGTGGATTTTTCAATTTTTTGAGGGTGGTCACGAATTAAAGTCATTTTCGCTCTAGGACGCATATTTAAGGAGATATGGACAAAAGAAGTTTTTCATATAAAAATTTCAATTTTTTTAGGTTTTGGGTGGATTTTTTAATTTTTTGAGGGTGGTCACGAATTAAAGTCCTTTTCGCTCTAGGAAGCATATTTAAGGAGATATGGGCAAAAGAAGTTTTTTATATAAAAATATAAATTTTTTTAGGTTTTGGGTGGATTTTTCAATTTTTTGAGGGTGGTCACGAATTAAAGGCCTTTTCGCTCTAGGACGCATGTTTAAGGAGATATGGGCAAAAGAAGTTTTTCATATAATAATTTAAATTTTTTTAGGTTTTGAGTGGACTTTTCATTTTTTTTAGGGTGGTCACGAATTAAAGTCCTTTTCGCTCTAAGACGTATATTTAAGGAGATATAGCCAAAAGAAGTTTTTCATATAAAAATTTCAATTTTTTTAGGTTTTGGATGGATTTTTCAATTTTTTGGGGGTGGTCACGAATTAAAGTCCTTTTCGCTCTAGGACGCATATTTAAGGAGATATGGGCAAAAGAAGATTTTCATATAAAAATTTCAATTTTTTTAGGTTTTGGGTGGATTTTTGAATTTTTTGAGGGTGGTCACGAATTAAAATCCTTTTCGCCCTAGAACGCATATTTAAGGAGATATGGGCAAAAGAAGTTTTTCATATAAAAATTTCAATTTTTTTAGGTTTTGGGTGGATTTTCCAATTTTTTGAGGGTGGTCACGAATTAAAGTCCTTTTCGCTCTAGGACGCATATTTAAGGAGATATGGGCAAAAGAAGTTTTTCATATAAAAATTTAAATTTTTTTAGGTTTTGAGTGGATTTTTCAATTTTTTGGGGGTGGTCACGAATTAAAGTCCTTTTCGCTCTAGGACGCATATTTAAGGAGATATGGGCAAAATAAGTTTTTCATATAAAAATGTCAATTTTTTTAGGTTTTGGGTGGATTCTTCAAATTTTTGAGGGTGGTCACGAGTTAAAGTCCTTTTCGCTCTAGGAAGCTTAGTTTAGGAGATATGGGCAAAAGAAGTTTTTCATATAAAAATGTCAATTTTTTTAGGTTTTGGATGGATTTTTCAATTTTTTGAGGATGGTCACGAATTAAAGTCCTTTTCGCTCTAGGACGCATATTCAAGGAGATATGGGCAAAAGAAGTTTTTCATATAAAAATTTAAATTTTTTTAGGTTTTGAGTGGACTTTTCAATTTTTTGGGGGTGGTCACGAATTAAAGTCCTTTTCGCTCTAAGACGTATATTTAAGGAGATATAGCCAAAAGAAGTTTTTCACATAAAAATTTCAATTTTTTTAGGTTTTGGGTGGATTTTTCAATTTTTTGGGGGTGGTCACGAATTAAAGTCATTTTCGCTCTAGGACGCATATTTAAGGAGATATGGACAAAAGAAGTTTTTTATATAAAAATTTTAATTTTTTTAGGTTTTGGGTGGATTTTTCAATTTTTTGAGGGTGGTCACGAATTAAAGTCCTTTTCGCTCTAGGACGCATATTTAAGGAGATATGGGCAAAAGAAGTTTTTCATATAAAAATTTAAATTTTTTTAGGTTTTGAGTGGACTTTTCAATTTTTTGGGGGTGGTCACGAATTAAAGTCATTTTCGCTCTAGGACGTATATTTAAGGAGATATGGCCAAAAGAAGTTTTTCATATAAAAATTTCAATTTTTTTAGGTTTTGGGTGGATTTTTCAATTTTTTGAGGGTGGTCACGAATTATCATCCTTTTCGCTCTAGGACGCATATTTAAGGAGATATGGGCAAAAGAAGTTTTTCATATAAAAATTTCAATTTTTTTAGGTTTTGGGTGGATTTTTCAATTTTTTTGGGGTGGTCACGAATTAAAGTCCTTTTCGCTCTAGGAAGCATATTTAAGGAGATATGGACAAAAGAAGTTTTTTATATAAAAATATAAATTTTTTTAGGTTTTGGGTGGATTTTTCAATTTTTTGAGGGTGGTCACGAATTAAAGGCCTTTTCGCTCTAGGACGCATGTTTAAGGAGATATGGGCAAAAGAAGTTTTTCATATAATAATTTAAATTTTTTTAGGTTTTGAGTGGACTTTTCATTTTTTTTAGGGTGGTCACGAATTAAAGTCATTTTCGCTCTAGGACGTATATTTAAGGAGATATGGCCAAAAGAAGTTTTTCATATAAAAATTTCAATTTTTTTAGGTTTTTGGTGGATTTTTCAATTTTTTGAGGGTGGTCACGAATTATCATCCTTTTCGCTCTAGGACGCATATTTAAGGAGATATGGACAAAAGAAGTTTTTCATATAAAAATTTCAATTTTTTTAGGTTTTGGGTGGATTTTTCAATTTTTTGAGGGTGGTCACGAATTAAAGTCCTTTTCGCTCTAGGACGCATATTTAAGGAGATATGGGCAAAAGAAGTTTTTCATATAAAAATTTCAATTTTTTTAGGTTTTGGGTGGATTTTTCAATTTTTTTAGGGTGGTCACGAATTAAAGTCCTTTTCGCTCTAGGACGCTTAGTTTAGGAGATATGGGCAAAAGAAGTTTTTCATATAAAAATGTAATTTTTTTTAGGTTTTGGGTGGATTTTTCAATTTTTTGAGGGTGGTCACGAATTAAAGTCCTTTTCGCTCTAAAGAAGTTTTTCATATAAAAATTTATATTTTTTAGGTTTTGGGTGGATTTTTCAAATTTTTTGGGGTGGTCACGAATTAAAGTCCTTTTCGCTCTAGGACGCATATTTAAGGAGATATGAACAAAAGAAGTTTTTCATATAAAAATTTAAATTTTTTTAGGTTTTGAGTGGACTTTTCAATTTTTTGGGGGTGGTCACGAATTAAAGTCCTTTTCGCTCTAGGACGCATATTTAAGGAGATATGGCCAAAAGAAGTTTTTCATATAAAAATTTCAATTTTTTAGGTTTTGGGTGGATTTTTCAATTTTTTTAGGGTGGTCACGAATTATCATCCTTTTCGCTCTAGGACGCATATTTAAGGAGATATGGACAAAAGAAGTTTTTCATATAAAAATTTCAATTTTTTTAGGTTTTGGGTGGATTTTTCAATTTTTTTGGGGTGGTCACGAATTAAAGTTCTTTTCGCTCTAGGACGCTTAGTTTAGGAGATATGGGCAAAAGAAGTTTTTCATATAAAAATTTAAATTTTTCTAAGTTTTGGGTGGATTTTTCAATTTTTTGAGGGTGGTCACGAATTAAAGTCCTTTTCGCCCTAGGACGCATATTTAAGGAGATATAGCCAAAAGAAGTTTTTCATATAAAAATTTCAATTTTTTTAGGTTTTGGGTGGATTTTTCAATTTTTTGAGGGTGGTCACGAATTAAAGTCCTTTTCGCTCTAGGACGCATATTTAAGGAGATATGAACAAAAGAAGTTTTTCATATAAAAATTTATATTTTTTAGGTTTTGGGTGGATTTTTCAAATTTTTTGGGGTGGTCACTTATTAAAGTCCTTTTCGCTCTAGGACGCATATTTAAGGAGATATGGGCAAAAGAAGTTTTTCATATAAAAATTTCAATTTTTTTAGGTTTTGAGTGGATTTTTCAATTTTTTGGGGGTGGTCACGAATTAAAGTCCTTTTCGCTCTAGGACGCATATTTAAGGAGATATGGGCAAAAGAAGTTTTTCATATAAAAAATTAAATTTTTTTAGGTTTTGGGTGGATTTTTGAATTTTTTGAGGGTGGTCACGAATTAAAGTCCTTTTCGCTCTAGGACGCATATTTAAGGAGATATGGACAAAAGAAGTTTTTCATATAAAAATTTAAATTTTTCTAAGTTTTGGGTGGATTTTTCAATTTTTTGAGGGTGGTCACGAATTAAAGACCTTTTCGCCCTAGGACGCATATTTAAGGAGATATAGCCAAAAGAAGTTTTTCATATAAAAATTTAAATTTTTTTAGGTTTTGGGTGGATTTTTCAATTTTTTGAGGGTGGTCACGAATTAAAGTCCTTTTCGCTCTAGGACGCATATTTAAGGAGATATGGGCAAAAGAAGTTTTTCATATAAAAATTTCAATTTTTTTAGGTTTTGAGTGGATTTTTCAATTTTTTGGGGGTGGTCACGAATTAAAGTCCTTTTCGCTCTAGGACGCATATTTAAGGAGATATGGGCAAAAGAAGTTTTTCATATAAAAATTTCAATTTTTTTTAGGTTTTGGGTGGATTTTTCATTTTTTTTAGGGTGGTCACGAATTAAAGTCCTTTTCGCTCTAGGACGCTTAGTTTAGGAGATATGGCCAAAAGAAGTTTTTCATATAAAAATTTAAATTTTTTTAGGTTTTGGGTGGATTTTTCAATTTTTTGAGGGTGGTCACGAATTAAAGTCGTTTTCGCTCTAGGACGCATATTTAAGGAGATATGGGCAAAAGAAGTTTTTCATATAAAAATTTCAATTTTTTTAGGTTTTGGGTGGATTTTTTAATTTTTTGAGGGTGGTCACGAATTAAAGTCCTTTTCGCTCTAGGACGCTTAGTTTAGGAGATATGGACAAAAGAAGTTTTTTATATAAAAATTTAAATTTTTTTAGGTTTTGGGTGGATTTTTCAATTTTTTGAGGGTGGTCACGAATTAAAGTCCTTTTCGCTCTAGGACGCATATTTAAGGAGATATGGGCAAAAGAAGTTTTTTTAGGACGTATATTTAAGGAGATATGGCCAAAAGAAGTTTTTCATATAAAAATTTCATTTTTTTTAGGTTTTGGGTGGATTTTTGAATTTTTTGAGGGTGGTCACGAATTATCATCCTTTTCGCTCTAGGACGCATATTTAAGGAGATATATCCAAAAGAAGTTTTTCATATAAAAATTTCAATTTTTTTAGGTTTTGAGTGAATTTTTCAATTTTTTGGGGGTGGTCACGAATTAAAGTCCTTTTCGCTCTAAGACGTATATTTAAGGAGATATAGCCAAAAGAAGTTTTTCATATAAAAATTTCAATTTTTTTAGGTTTTGGATGGATTTTTCAATTTTTTGGGGGTGGTCACGAATTAAAGTCCTTTTCGCCCTAGGACGCATATTTAAGGAGATATGGGCAAAAGAAGATTTTCATATAAAAATTTCAATTTTTTTAGGTTTTGGGTGGATTTTTGAATTTTTTGAGGGTGGTCACGAATTAAAGTCGTTTTCGCCCTAGAACGCATATTTAAGGAGATATGGGCAAAAGAAGTTTTTCATATAAAAATTTCAATTTTTTTAGGTTTTGGGTGGATTTTTAAATTTTTTGAGGGTGGTCACGAATTAAAGTCCTTTTCGCTCTAGGACGCATATTTAAGGAGATATGGGCAAAAGAAGTTTTTCATATAAAAATTTCAATTTTTTTAGGTTTTGAGTGGATTTTTCAATTTTTTGGGGGTGGTCACGAATTAAAGTCCTTTTCGCTCTAGGACGCATATTTAAGGAGATATGGGCAAAATAAGTTTTTCATATAAAAATTTCAATTTTTTCAGGTTTTGGGTGGATTTTTCAATTTTTTTAGGGTGGTCACGAATTAAAGTCCTTTTCGCTCTAGGAAGCTTAGTTTAGGAGATATGGGCAAAAGAAGTTTTTCATATAAAAATGTCAATTTTTTTAGGTTTTGGATGGATTTTTCAATTTTTTGAGGATGGTCACGAATTAAAGTCCTTTTCGCTCTAGGACGCATATTCAAGGAGATATGGGCAAAAGAAGTTTTTCATATAAAAATTTAAATTTTTTTAGGTTTTGAGTGGACTTTTCAATTTTTTGGGGGTGGTCACGAATTAAAGTCCTTTTCGCTCTAAGACGTATATTTAAGGAGATATAGCCAAAAGAAGTTTTTCATATAAAAATGTAAATTTTTTTAGGTTTTGGGTGGATTTTTCAATTTTTTGGGGGTGGTCACGAATTAAAGTCATTTTCGCTCTAGGACGCATATTTAAGGAGATATGGACAAAAGAAGTTTTTTATATAAAAATTTTAATTTTTTTAGGTTTTGGGTGGATTTTTCAATTTTTTGAGGGTGGTCACGAATTAAAGTCCTTTTCGCTCTAGGACGCATATTTAAGGAGATATGGGCAAAAGAAGTTTTTCATATAAAAATTTAAATTTTTTTAGGTTTTGAGTGGACTTTTCAATTTTTTAGGGGTGGTCACGAATTAAAGTCATTTTCGCTCTAGGACGTATATTTAAGGAGATATGGCCAAAAGAAGTTTTTCATATAAAAATTTCAATTTTTTTAGGTTTTGGGTGGATTTTTCAATTTTTTGAGGGTGGTCACGAATTATCATCCTTTTCGCTCTAGGACGCATATTTAAGGAGATATGGGCAAAAGAAGTTTTTCATATAAAAATTTCAATTTTTTTAGGTTTTGGGTGGATTTTTCAATTTTTTTAGGGTGGTCACGAATTAAAGTCCTTTTCGCTCTAGGACGCTTAGTTTAGGAGATATGGCCAAAAGAAGTTTTTCATATAAAAATGTCAATTTTTTTAGGTTTTGGGTGGATTTTTCAATTTTTTGAGGGTGGTCACGAATTAAAGTCCTTTTCGCTCTAGGACGCATATTTAAGGAAATATGGGCAAAAGAAGTTTTTCATATAAAAATTTCAATTTTTTTAGGTTTTGGGTGGATTTTTGAATTTTTTGAGGGTGGTCACGAATTAAAGTCCTTTTCGCTCTAGGACGCATATTTAAGGAGATATGGGCAAAAGAATTTTTTCATATAAAAATTTCAATTTTTTTAGGTTTTGGGTGGATTTTTCAATTTTTTGAGGGTGGTCACGAATTAAAGTCATTTTCGCTCTAGGACGCATATTTAAGGAGATATGGGCAAAAGAAGTTTTTCATATAAAAATTTCAATTTTTTTAGGTTTTGGGTGGATTTTTTAATTTTTTGAGGGTGGTCACGAATTAAAGTCCTTTTCGCTCTAGGACGCATATTTAAGGAGATATGGACAAAAGAAGTTTTTTATATAAAAATATAAATTTTTTTAGGTTTTGGGTGGATTTTTCAATTTTTTGAGGGTGGTCACGAATTAAAGGCCTTTTCGCTCTAGGACGCATGTTTAAGGAGATATGGGCAAAAGAAGTTTTTCATATAATAATTTAAATTTTTTTAGGTTTTGAGTGGACTTTTCATTTTTTTTAGGGTGGTCACGAATTAAAGTCATTTTCGCTCTAGGACGTATATTTAAGGAGATATGGCCAAAAGAAGTTTTTCATATAAAAATTTCAATTTTTTTAGGTTTTTGGTGGATTTTTCAATTTTTTGAGGGTGGTCACGAATTATCATCCTTTTCGCTCTAGGACGCATATTTAAGGAGATATATCCAAAAGAAGTTTTTCATATAAAAATTTCAATTTTTTTAGGTTTTGGGTGGATTTTTCAATTTTTTGAGGGTGGTCACGAATTAAAGTCCTTTTCGCTCTAGGACGCATATTTAAGGAGATATGGGCAAAAGAAGTTTTTCATATAAAAATTTCAATTTTTTTAGGTTTTGGGTGGATTTTTCAATTTTTTTAGGGTGGTCACGAATTAAAGTCCTTTTCGCTCTAGGACGCTTAGTTTAGGAGATATGGGCAAAAGAAGTTTTTCATATAAAAATTTAAATTTTTTAAGGTTTTGGGTGGATTTTTCAATTTTTTGAGGGTGGTCACGAATTAAAGTCATTTTCGCTCTAGGACGCATATTTAAGGAGATATATCCAAAAGAAGTTTTTCATATAAAAATTTAAATTTTTTTAGGTTTTGAGTGGACTTTTCAATTTTTTGGGGGTGGTCACGAATAAAAGTCATTTTCGCTCTATGACGTATATTTAAGGAGATATGGCCAAAAGAAGTTTTTCATATAAAAATTTCAATTTTTTTAGGTTTTGGGTGGATTTTTGAATTTTTTGAGGGTGGTCACGAATTATCATCCTTTTCGCTCTAGGACGCATATTTAAGGAGATATATCCAAAAGAAGTTTTTCATATAAAAATTTCAATTTTTTTAGGTTTTGAGTGGATTTTTCAATTTTTTTGGGGGTGGTCACGAATTAAAGTCCTTTTCGCTCTAGGACGTATATTTAAGGAGATATAGCCAAAAGAAGTTTTTCATATAAAAATTTCAATTTTTTTAGGTTTTGGGTGGATTTTTGATTTATTTGAGGGTGGTCACGAATTAAAGTCATTTTCGCTCTAGGACGCATATTTAAGGAGATCTGGACAAAAGAAGTTTTTTATATAAAAATTTAAATTTTTTTAGGTTTTGGGTGGATTTTTCAATTTTTTGAGGGTGGTCACGAATTAAAGTCCTTTTCGCTCTAGGACGCATATTTAAGGAGATATGGGCAAAAGAAGTTTTTCATATAAAAATTTAAATTTTTTTAGGTTTTGAGTGGACTTTTCAATTTTTTGGGGGTGGTCACGAATAAAAGTCATTTTCGCTCTAGGACGTATATTTAAGGAGATATGGCCAAAAGAAGTTTTTCATATAAAAATTTCAATTTTTTTAGGTTTTGGGTGGATTTTTCAATTTTTTGAGGGTAGTCACGAATTATCATCCTTTTCGCTCTAGGACGCATATTTAAGGAGATATGGGCAAAAGAAGTTTTTCATATAAAAATTTCAATTTTTTTAGGTTTTGGGTGGATTTTTCAATTTTTTTGGGTTGGTCACGAATTAAAGTCCTTTTCGCTCTAGGACGCTTAGTTTAGGAGATATGGGCAAAAGAAGTTTTTCATATAAAAATTTCAATTTTTTTAGGTTTTGGGTGGATTTTTCAATTTTTTGGGGGTGGTCACGAATTAAAGTCCTTTTCGCTCTAGGACGCATATTTAAGGAGATATGGGCAAAAGAAGTTTTTCATATAAAAATTTAAATTTTTTTGGGTTTTGGGTGGATTTTTCAATTTTTTGAGGGTGGTCACGAATTAAAGTCCTTTTCGCTCTAGGACGCATATTTAAGGAGATATGGGCAAAAGAAGTTTTTCATATAAAAATTTCAATTTTTTTAGGTTTTGAGTGGATTTTTCAATTTTTTGGGGGTGGTCACGAATTAAAGTCCTTTTCGCTCTAGGACGCATATTTAAGGAGATATGGGCAAAAGAAGTTTTTCATATAAAAATTTCAATTTTTTTTAGGTTTTGGGTGGATTTTTCAATTTTTTTAGGGTGGTCACGAATTAAAGTCCTTTTCGCTCTAGGACGCTTAGTTTAGGAGATATGGCCAAAAGAAGTTTTTCATATAAAAATTTCAATTTTTTTAGGTTTTGGGTGGATTTTTGAATTTTTTGAGAGTGGTCACGAATTAAAGTCCTTTTCGCTCTAGGACGCATATTTAAGGAGATATGAACAAAAGAAGTTTTTCATATAAAAATTTAAATTTTTTTAGGTTTTGAGTGGACTTTTCAATTTTTTGGGGGTGGTCACGAATTATCATCCTTTTCGCTCTAGGACGCATATTTAAGGAGATATGGACAAAAGAAGTTTTTCATATAAAAATTTCAATTTTTTAGGTTTTGGGTGGATTTTTCAATTTTTTTAGGGTGGTCACGAATTATCATCCTTTTCGCTCTAGGACGCATATTTAAGGAGATATGGACAAAAGAAGTTTTTCATATAAAAATTTCAATTTTTTTAGGTTTTGGGTGGATTTTTCAATTTTTTTGGGGTGGTCACGAATTAAAGTCCTTTTCGTTCTAGGACGCTTAGTTTAGGAGATATGGGCAAAATAAGTTTTTCATTTTTTTGGGGAGGTCACGAATTAAAGTCCTTTTCGCTCTAGGACGCTTAGTTTAGGAGATATGGGCAAAAGAAGTTTTTCATATAAAAATTTCATTATTTTTTAGGTTTTGGGTGGATTTTTCAATTTTTTGAGGGTGGTCACGAATTATCATCCTTTTCGCTCTAGGACGCATATTTAAGGAGGACGCTTAGTTTAGGACGCTTAGTTTAGGAGATATAGCCAAAAGAAGTTTTTCATATAAAAATTTCAATTTTTTTAGGTTTCGGGTGGATTTTTCAATTTTTTGAGGGTGGTCACGAATTAAAGTCCTTTTCGCTCTAGGACGCATATTTAAGGAGATATAGCAAAAAGAAGTTTTTCATATAAAAATTTCAATTTTTTTAGGTTTTGGGTGGATTTTTCAATTTTTTGAGGGTGGTCACGAATTAAAGTCCTTTTCGCTCTAGGACGCATATTTAAGGAGATATGGGCAAAAGAAGTTTTTCATATAAAAATTTCAATTTTTTTTAGGTTTTGAGTGGATTTTTCAATTTTTGGGGGTGGTCACGAATTAAAGTCCTTTTCGCTCTAGGACGCATATTTAAGGAGATATGAGCAAAAGAAGTTTTTCATATAAAAATTTAAATTTTTTTAGGTTTTGGGTGGATTTTTCAATTTTTTTGAGGTGGTCACGAAATAAAGTCCTTTTCGCTCTAGGACGCATAGTTTAGGAGATATGGGCAAAAGGAGTTTTTCATATAAAAATTTAAATTTTTTTGGGTTTTGGGTGGATTTTTCAATTTTTTAAGAGTGGTCACGAATTAAAGTCCTTTTCGCTCTAGGACGCATATTTAAGGAGATATGGGCAAAAGAAGTTTTTCATATAAAAATTTAAATTTTTTTGGGTTTTGGGTGGATTTTTCAATTTTTTGAGGGTGGTCACGAATTAAAGTCCTTTTCGCTCTAGGACGCATATTTAAGGAGATATGGGCAAAAGAAGTTTTTCATATAAAAATTTAAATTTTTTTTAGGTTTTGGGCAGGGATCCGGAGCGGTCCATTTTTTTCGCTCCGCTCCGCTCCCGCTCCGGAGAAAAAAAAACCGCTCCGCTCCTCGCTCCGCTCCGAGAAAAAAAAAATCGCTCCGCTCCACGCTCCGCTCCGCTCCTCTTCGAGAAAATTATAGTACAAACATTGTATTATTTGTTCAATTGAGTTTTATTTTATTTAGAAAAATCGGGCGGTACATATATGGGAGCTATAGCTAAATCTGAACCGATTTCGATGATTTTTTGCACATATAGTTAGTGCTATAGAAGATTGCATTTCGCCAACTTTGAGTAAGATCGGTTGATAAATAAGGGTTTTATGACCTAATTTGACAAAATCGGGCGATACATATATATGGGACCTATATGTAAATCTGAACCGATTTCGATGAAATTTTCAGACTTAAAGGGTGATACAGAAGATTATTTTGTGCTAAATTTGACGACGATCGGTTAGTAAAAAAAGTGCAACGTGAACCCATTTGTCGAAATCGGGCAATACATATATATGGGAGCTATATCTAAATTTGATCCGATTTCTTCCAAATTCAATAACGTTCGTCCTTGTGCACAAAAAAACTCCCTGTACCAAATTTCATCAAAATCTGTTAATAATTGCGACCGAAATCCTGTGAACAACAAATACATGGACAGACGGAAGGATGGATGGACGGACGGACGCCAAGCGCTAGATCGACTTAGGAGGTGATTCTGAGTCGATCGGTATATATTTTATGGGGTCTAAAATCAATATTTCTTGTAGGCACATTTTTTGGCAGATCAAACTTATTATACCCTAACCACTATGTGGTTTAGGGTATAATGACTTTAAAACAATGTGTTGAAATATTTTATTAATTTTGAAGATTTTTTCAGAAATATTAAATCCATTTTGACTTCATTAAAACGAAATTTGCATTCATGTTAGGATACACATTTTTATGTCGAATCACTTAGCTATAAGGACAAACAGACTTCATTGAAAAGTTTAGAGACTTTTAGACAAGGAAAAACTTTTTTCAGAGAAATACGTCTTCTATTCTAAGCAAAATTCATATTCGTATTTTAAGCATGTGAAATATTTGGCCTCCCGACAATATTCTTTGCTACTACTATTTAATATGTGATAGAAACCAAATTTATGAAAATGGACCAAAATGGACCAAATTCTGTTTGGTGTGACCATCGGACCAAATTTAAAAATTAGAAATCTTTTGGACCAATTTTGGTCCGATCGGACCAAAACGGCAACGCTGATTGGAATTGAAAGTCTATACACAGAGTAGAAGTAACTACTCTCCGAAAGTTTTTTTTTGTTTTGCAACAGACGTAGAGAAGAGGTTTTTTTATATTTGTAATGTGTGTGTGTGTGTGTATATTTATGTTTGCAACAACCTCCATCGACATCAGGGGCCAAATCACCGCAGTCGAAATCGAGTACTTCATCATCGTATGTAATTTACGCGGATCACCGCAGTCGTTATCGAATTGTTTATACTCGAAGTTGAACACGATAGGTAGCATGCTATCGAAAACGAAGTATGTAGTGATTTTCAAGCAGAAAAAAGGTAAACAAAAAGAAAAAAGTTGGTGAAAATGTAATTATTATTCTATTTTGGCAAAATACATTTAATAAAATATAATATTACTTGCATTTAGGGAAACGGATCAAAGAAAGGAATGCTCAGTAGCCGCTTCAAAAAAACTTATTTTTTCAAGAACTCTTTTTAAATCTATGGATGTTAAAAACACTCACTTCAAAATAGAATCACTTACTCTAATTCAGGCAATGCTAAAGGACTGCTTTTGTCACCAATATTTTTCCTTATATAATGCCCCTTTGTACTCATCCTCTGAAGCCGAAGACGAGGAAAACCAAAAAATACTTGGATTCATAATATATTTTTACACATATATTTTAACACACAAAAGAAACATAAATATCTCAAAAATATCCTAATTTGATAAAAAAAAAATTATTTTGAAATTCTACTCTCTTCCAATTTCGTATTACCATATGTTTACAGCAATGTAAAAAAAGTAGTAGACAAAATAAATTTCGATCGAATGCGGTGATCCAAAAATTTAATGCGATCGAAATGTTTCTCTATACGAAACAGAACTCGATGACGAATGCGGTGATTTGGCCCCAGTCCGTGGTATACCTACGAATATTCTTACTCAGATCTAGTGTTACCTAATTTCGCTTTTTTTCCCTTTATTGTATAATAAATGTATATGCGCACATTTTTCAACCAAAATTGAAACTATCCATAATTTTAATTAAATTTTCGAGAACTAATATCAGAAATAAGAGAATGCTAGGATATAGTACAATAGTAAAGCAAATGTGAATGAAAAAAAGCATGCCCGGTTCCAAAGATTTTGTCTTTACTTTAATACCGAGCCAAAGAAGCGCAGAATACAAGTAAGGATACTTTAAAGACGTAATTCTCTTTTAAATTTGGGGGTTATGTACTTGCTTCTAGGAAGCAAATGTTAATTTTTCATTTTTTTTTAGATTTTTTTCGTCAGTTGTTATCAAAATCCTTTAAAAACGAGTTAACGAGTTATTTTTTTTTTCCATATTAAGACTCGACTTCCAGTAGAAATTATGCTATGTTTCAAGTAAAAAGCGTCTTTAAAATAAAGTGTTGAAAAACATGTCTTATTTTTTAACGATTTTTTGCTTTGTAGGCAAGATGCAAAAAGGAAACAAATTTAAAGACAATTTTATTAATTTTAAAGAATTTTTCTTAATTATTAAAGTCACGTTGACCTTACCTCAAAAATTTTATCTTTCATGTTATGATACACATTTTTAAGTAAAATCACTTAATTATAAGGACATTACAACTTCATTCAAAAGTTTATTGCCTTTTGGACAAGAAAAAAACTTTATTTTAGAGAAATGCGTCTTCCATGTTATGCAAAATTTGCATTCTTATTCTAAGGACATGGAATCTTTGACTTCACGACAATATTTTTTTCAGTGTAGAAAACTAAAAAATTAAATATAAATAAGATCGTTTAATTGCATTTATTTGACGTTCATTACAAACATCTTTGTAGTAATACGGGATGAAATTGATCGAAAGTACTGTTGTTACTTTTACAACATATACTAGATATATGTTTTGACATTTGCCGTTTTTGAAAACAATTACTAAAAAACACGTTGTGTTTTCCCCAATGTACGTACGTACAAAAATACATATCGTACATTTTAAACGTTTACTCACACTACGCTAAGTACTAGCTAAATTTGAAATTACCTACACAGTGTAATTTCAAAGTTACACATTTCATTGAAGTAATATTTTATTCGGAGCGGAGCGGTTTTTCATTTGGAAACCGCTCCGCTCCCGCTCCGCTCCGGATTTTAGAAATACCGCTCCCGCTCCGCTCCCGCTCCGACAAAAAAAGGGCTTGCTCCGCTCCGCTCCACGCTCCGCTCCGCTCCGCTCCGGATCCCTGGTTTTGGGTGGATTTTTTAATTTTTTGAGAGTGGTCACGAATTAAAGTCCTTTTCGCTCTAGGACGCATATTTAAGGAGATATGGACAAAAGAAGTTTTTTATATAAAAATATAAATTTTTTTTAGGTTTTGGGTGGATTTTTCAATTTTTTGAGGGTGGTCACGAATTAAAGGCCTTTTCGCTCTAGGCCGCATGTTTAAGGAGATATGGGCAAAAGAAGTTTTTCATATAATAATTTAAATTTTTTTAGGTTGTGAGTGGACTTTTCATTTTTTTTAGGGTGGTCACGAATTAAAGTCATTTTCGCTCTAGGACGTATATTTAAGGAGATATGGCCAAAAGAAGTTTTTCATATAAAAATTTCAATTTTTTTAGGTTTTTGGTGGATTTTTCAATTTTTTGAGGGTGGTCACGAATTATCATCCTTCTCGCTCTAGGACGCATATTTAAGGAGATATATCCTAAAGAAGTTTTTCATATAAAAATTTCAATTTTTTTAGGTTTTGGGTGGATTTTTCAATTTTTTGAGGGTGGTCACGAATTAAAGTCCTTTTCGCTCTAGGACGCATATTTAAGGAGATATGGGCAAAAGAAGTTTTTCATATAAAAATTTCAATTTTTTTAGGTTTTGGGTGGATTTTTCAATTTTTTTAGGGTGGTCACGAATTAAAGTCCTTTTCGCTCTAGGACGCTTAGTTTAGGAGATATGGGCAAAAGAAGTTTTTCATATAAAAATGTAAATTTTTTTAGGTTTTGGGTGGATTTTTCAATTTTTTGAGGGTGGTCACGAATTAAATTCCTTTTCGCTCTAAAGAAGTTTTTCATATAAAAATTTATATTTTTTAGGTTTTGGGTGGATTTTTCAAATTTTTTGGGGTGGTCACGAATTAAAGTCCTTTTCGCTCTAGGACGCATATTTAAGGAGATATGAACAAAAGAAGTTTTTCATATAAAAATTTAAATTTTTTTAGGTTTTGAGTGGACTTTTCAATTTTTTGGGGGTGGTCACGAATTAAAGTCCTTTTCGCTCTAGGACGCATATTTAAGGAGATATGGCCAAAAGAAGTTTTTCATATAAACATTTCAATTTTTTAGGTTTTGGGTGGATTTTTCAATTTTTTTAGGGTGGTCACGAATTATCATCCTTTTCGCTCTAGGACGCATATTTAAGGAGATATGGACAAAAGAAGTTTTTCATATAAAAATTTCAATTTTTTTAGGTTTTGGGTGGATTTTTCAATTTTTTTGGGGTGGTCACGAATTAAAGTCCTTTTCGCTCTAGGACGCTTAGTTTAGGAGATATGGGCAAAAGAAGTTTTTCATTTTTTTGGGGTGGTCACGAATTAAAGTCCTTTTCGCTCTAGGACGCTTAGTTTAGGAGATATGGGCAAAAGAAGTTTTTCATATAAAAATTTCATTATTTTTTAAGTTTTGGGTGGATTTTTCAATTTTTTGAGGGTGGTCACGAATTATCATCCTTTTCGCTCTAGGACGCATATTTAAGGAGATATAGCCAAAAGAAGTTTTTCATATAAAAATTTCAATTTTTTTAGGTTTTGGGTGGATTTTTCAATTTTTTGAGGGTGGTCACGAATTAAAGTCCTTTTCGCTCTAGGACGCATATTTAAGGAGATATAGCCAAAAGAAGTTTTTCATATAAAAATTTCAATTTTTTTAGGTTTTGGGTGAATTTTTCAATTTTTTGAGGGTGGTCACGAATTAAAGTCCTTTTCGCTCTAGGACGCATATTTAAGGAGATATGGGCAAAAGAAGTTTTTCATATAAAAATTTAAATTTTTTTAGGTTTTGGGTGGATTTTTCAATTTTTTGAGGGTGGTCACGAATTAAAGTCCTTTTCGCTCTAGGACGCATATTTAAGGAGATATGGGCAAAAGAAGTTTTTCATATAAAAATTTCAATTTTTTTAGGTTTTGAGTGGATTTTTCAATTTTTGGGGGTGGTCACGAATTAAAGTCCTTTTCGCTCTAGGACGCATATTTAAGGAGATATGAGCAAAAGAAGTTTTTCATATAAAAATTTAAATTTTTTTAGGTTTTGGGTGGATTTTTCAATTTTTTTGAGGTGGTCACGAAATAAAGTCCTTTTCGCTCTAGGACGCATAGTTTAGGAGATATGGGCAAAAAGAGTTTTTCATATAAAAATTTCAATTTTTTTAGGTTTTGGGTGGATTTTTGAATTTTTTGAGGGTGGTCACGAATTAAAGGCCTTTTCGCTCTAGGACGCATATTTAAGGAGATATGGGCAAAAGAAGTTTTTCATATAAAAATTTAAATTTTTTTAGGTTTTGAGTGGATTTTTCAATTTTTTTAGGGTGGTCACGAAGTTCTTCATATAAAAATTTCAATTTTTTTAGGTTTTGGGTGGATTTTTGAATTTTTTGAGGGTGGTTACGAATTAAAGTCCTTTTCGCTCTAGGACGCATATTTAAGGAGATATGGGCAAAAGAAGTTTTTCATATAAAAATTTAAATTTTTTTGGGTTTTGGGTGGATTTTTCAATTTTTTGAGGGTGGTCACGAAGTTCTTCATATAAAAATTTCAATTTTTTTAGGTTTTGGGTGGATTTTTGAATTTTTTGAGGGTGGTTACGAATTAAAGTCCTTTTCGCTCTAGGACGCATATTTAAGGAGATATGGGCAAAAGAAGTTTTTCATATAAAAATTTAATTTTTTTTGGGTTTTGGGTGGATTTTTCAATTTTTTGAGGGTGGTCACGAATTAAAGTCCTTTTCGCTCTAGGACGCATATTTATGGAGATATGGGCAAAAGAAGTTTTTCATATAAAAATTTAAATTTTTTGGGGTTTTGGGTGGATTTTTCAATTTTTTGAGGGTGGTCACGAATTAAAGTCCTTTTCGCTCTAGGACGCATATTTAAGGAGATATGGGCAAAAGAAGTTTTTCATATAAAAATTTAAATTTTTCTAGGTTTTGGGTGGATTTTTCAATTTTTTGAGGGTGGTCACGAATTAAAGTCCTTTTCGCTCTAGGACGCATATTTAAGGAGATATGGGCAAAAGAAGTTTTTCATATAAAAATTTCAATTTTTTTAGGTTTTGGGTGGATTTTTGAATTTTTTGAGGGTGGTCACGAATTAAAGTCCTTTTCGCTCTAGGACGCATATTTAAGGAGATATGGGCAAAAGAAGTTTTTCATATAAAAATTTTAATTTTTTTAGGTTTTGGGTGGATTTTTCAATTTTTTAGGGTGGTCACGAAATAAAGTCCTTTTCGCTCTAGGACGCATAGTTTAGGAGATATGGGCAAAAGAAGTTTTTCATATAAAAATTTCAATTTTTCTAGGCTTTGGGTGGATTTTGCAATTTTTTGAGGGTGGTCGCGAATTAAAGTCCTTTTCGCTCTAGGACGCATATTTAAGGAGATATGGGCAAAAGAAGTTTTTTATATAAAAATTTCAATTTTTTTAGGTTTTGGGTGGATTTTTCAATTTGTTTGGGGTGGTCACGAAATAAAGTCCTTTTCGCTCTAGGACGCTTAGTTTAGGAGATATGGGCAAAAGAAGTTTTTCATAAAAAAATTTCAATTTTTTTAGGTTTTGGGTGGATTTTTCAATTTTTTGAGGGTGGTCACGAATTAAAGTCCTTTTCGCTCTAGGACGCATATTTAAGGAGATATGGGCAAAAGAAGTTTTTCATATAAAAATTTAAATTTTTTTAGGTTTTGTGTGGATTTTTTAATTTTGTGAGAGTGGTCACGAATTAAAGTCCTTTTCGCTCTAGGACGCATATTTAAGGAGATATGGACAAAAGAAGTTTTTCATATAAAAATTTAAATTTTTCTAGGTTTTGAGTGGATTTTTCAATTTTTTTAGGGTGGTCACGAAGTTTTTCATATAAAAATTTCAATTTTTTTAGGTTTTGGGTGCATTTTTGAATTTTTTGAGGGTGGTCACGAATTAAAGTCCTTTTCGCTCTAGGACGCATATTTAAGGAGATATGGGCAAAAGAAGTTTTTCATATAAAAATTTAAATTTTTTTGGTTTTTGGGTGGATTTTTCAATTTTTTGAGGGTGGTCACGAATTAAAGTCCTTTTCGCTCTAGGACGCATATTTAAGGAGATATGGGCAAAAGAAGTTTTTCATATAAAAATTTAATTTTTTTTAGGTTTTGGGTGGATTTTTTAATTTTTTGAGAGTGGTCACGAATTAAAGTCCTTTTCGCTCTAGGACGCATATTTAAGGAGATATGGACAAAAGAAGTTTTTCATATAAAAATTTAAATTTTTCTAGGTTTTGGGTGGATTTTTGAATTTTTTGAGGGTGGTCACGAATTAAAGTCCTTTTCGCTCTAGGACGCATATTTAAGGAGATATGGGCAAAAAAAGTTTTTCATATAAAAATTTAAATTTTTTTGGGTTTTGGGTGGATTTTTCAATTTTTTGAGGGTGGTCACGAATTAAAGTCCTTTTCGCTCTAGGACGCATATTTAAGGAGATATGGGCAAAAGAAGTTTTTCATATAAAAATTTCAATTTTTTTAGGTTTTGAGTGGATTTTTCAATTTTTTGGGGGTGGTCACGAATTAAAGTCCTTTTCGCTCTAGGACGCATATTTAAGGAGATATGGGCAAAAGAAGTTTTTCATATAAAAATTTCAATTTTTTTTAGGTTTTGGGTGGATTTTTCAATTTTTTTAGAGTGGTCACGAATTAAAGTCCTTTTCGCTCTAGGACGCTTAGTTTAGGAGATATGGCCAAAAGAAGTTTTTCATATAAAAATTTCAATTTTTTTAGGTTTTGGGTGGATTTTTGAATTTTTTGAGGGTGGTCACGAATTAAAGTCGTTTTCGCTCTAGGACGCTTAGTTTAGGAGATATGGCCAAAAGAAGTTTTTCATATAAAAATTTCAATTTTTTTAGGTTTTGGGTGGATTTTTGAATTTTTTGAGGGTGGTCACGAATTAAAGTCGTTTTCGCTCTAGGACGCATATTTAAGGAGATATGGGCAAAAGAAGTTTTTCATATAAAAATTTCAATTTTTTTAGGTTTTGGGTGGATTTTTTAATTTTTTGAGGGTGGTCACGAATTAAAGTCCTTTTCGCTCTAGGACGCATATTTAAGGAGATATGGACAAAAGAAGTTTTTTATATAAAAATTTAAATTTTTTTAGGTTTTGGGTGGATTTTTCAATTTTTTGAGGGTGGTCACGAATTAAAGTCCTTTTCGCTCTAGGACGCATATTTAAGGAGATATGGGCAAAAGAAGTTTTTTTAGGACGTATATTTAAGGAGATATGGGCAAAAGAAGTTTTTCATATAAAAATTTCAATTTTTTTAGGTTTTGGGTGGATTTTTGAATTTTTTGAGGGTGGTCACGAATTATCATCCTTTTCGCTCTAGGACGCATATTTAAGGAGATATATCCAAAAGAAGTTTTTCATATAAAAATTTCAATTTTTTTAGGTTTTGAGTGGATTTTTCAATTTTTTGGGGGTGGTCACGAATTAAAGTCCTTTTCGCTCTAAGACGTATATTTAAGGAGATATAGCCAAAAGAAGTTTTTCATATAAAAATTTCAATTTTTTTAGGTTTTGGATGGATTTTTCAATTTTTTGGGGGTGGTCACGAATTAAAGTCCTTTTCGCTCTAGGACGCATATTTAAGGAGATATGGGCAAAAGAAGATTTTCATATAAACATTTCAATTTTTTTAGGTTTTGGGTGGATTTTTGAATTTTTTGAGGGTGGTCACGAATTAAAGTCCTTTTCGCCCTAGAACGCATATTTAAGGAGATATGGGCAAAAGAAGTTTTTCATATAAAAATTTCAATTTTTTTAGGTTTTGGGTGGATTTTTCAATTTTTTGAGGGTGGTCACGAATTAAAGTCCTTTTCGCTCTAGGACGCATATTTAAGGAGATATGGGCAAAAGAAGTTTTTCATATAAAAATTTCAATTTTTTTAGGTTTTGAGTGGATTTTTCAATTTTTTGGGGATGGTCACGAATTAAAGTCCTTTTCGCTCTAGGACGCATATTTAAGGAGATATGGGCAAAATAAGTTTTTCATATAAAAATTTCAATTTTTTCAGGTTTTGGGTGGATTTTTCAATTTTTTTAGGGTTGTCACGAATTAAAGTCCTTTTCGCTCTAGGAAGCTTAGTTTAGGAGATATGGGCAAAAGAAGTTTTTCATATAAAAATGTCAATTTTTTTAGGTTTTGGATGGATTTTTCAATTTTTTGAGGGTGGTCACGAATTAAAGTCCTTTTCGCTCTAGGACGCATATTCAAGGAGATATGGGCAAAAGAAGTTTTTCATATAAAAATTTAAATTTTTTTAGGTTTTGAGTGGACTTTTCAATTTTTTGGGGGTGGTCACGAATTAAAGTCCTTTTCGCTCTAAGGCGTATATTTACGGAGATATAGCCAAAAGAAGTTTTTCATATAAAAATTTCAATTTTTTTAGGTTTTGGGTGGATTTTTCAATTTTTTGGGGGTGGTCACGAATTAAAGTCATTTTCGCTCTAGGACGCATATTTAAGGAGATATGGACAAAAGAAGTTTTTTATATAAAAATTTTAATTTTTTTAGGTTTTGGGTGGATTTTTCAATTTTTTGAGGGTGGTCACGAATTAAAGTCCTTTTCGCTCTAGGACGCATATTTAAGGAGATATGGGCAAAAGAAGTTTTTCATATAAAAATTTAAATTTTTTTAGGTTTTGAGTGGACTTTTCAATTTTTTGGGGGTGGTCACGAATTAATGTCATTTTCGCTCTAGGACGTATATTTAAGGAGATATGGCCAAAAGAAGTTTTTCATATAAAAATTTCAATTTTTTTAGGTTTTGGGTGGATTTTTCAATTTTTTGAGGGTGGTCGCGAATTATCATCCTTTTCGCTCTAGGACGCATAGTTTAGGAGATATGGGCAAAAGAAGTTTTTCATATAAAAATTTCAATTTTTTTAGGTTTTGGGTGGATTTTTCAATTTTTTTGGGGTGGTCACGAATTAAAGTCCTTTTCGCTCTAGGACGCATAGTTTAGGAGATATGGGCAAAAGATGTTTCTAATAAAAAACATTTCAATTTTTTTAGGTTTTGGGTGGATTTTTCAATTTTTTTGGGGTGGTCACGAATTAAAGTCCTTTTCGCTCTAGGACGCTTAGTTTAGGAGATATGGGCAAAAGAAGTTTTTCATATAAAAATTTCAATTTTTTTAGGTTTTGGGTGGATTTGTCAATTTTTTTAGGGTGGTCACGAATTAAAGTCCTTTTCGCTCTAGGACGCATATTTAAGGAGATATGGGCAAAAGAAGATTTTCATATAAAAATTTCAATTTTTTTAGGTTTTGAGTGGATTTTTGAATTTTTTGAGGGTGGTCACGAATTAAAGTCCTTTTCGCTCTAGGACGCATATTTAAGGAGATATGGGCAAAAGAAGTTTTTCATATAAAAATTTCAATTTTTTTAGGTTTTGGGTGGATTTTTCAATTTTTTTGTGGTGGTCACGAATTAAAGTCCTTTTCGCTCTAGGACGCTTAGTTTAGGAGATATGGCCAAAAGAAGTTTTTCATATAAAAATGTCAATTTTTTTAGGTTTTGGGTGGATTTTTCAATTTTTTGAGGGTGGTCACGAATTAAAGTCCTTTTCGCTCTAGGACGCATATTTAAGGAAATATGGGCAAAAGAAGTTTTTCATATAAAAATTTCAATTTTTTTAGGTTTTGGGTGGATTTTTGAATTTTTTGAGGGTGGTCACGAATTAAAGTCCTTTTCGCTCTAGGACGCATATTTAAGGAGATATGGGCAAAAGAAGTTTTTCATATAAAAATTTCAATTTTTTTAGGTTTTGGGTGGATTTTTCAATTTTTTGAGGGTGGTCACGAATTAAAGTCATTTTCGCTCTAGGACGCATATTTAAGGAGATATGGGCAAAAGAAGTTTTTCATATAAAAATTTCAATTTTTTTAGGTTTTGGGTGGATTTTTTAATTTTTTGAGGGTGGTCACGAATTAAAGTCCTTTTCGCTCTAGGACGCATATTTAAGGAGATATGGACAAAAGAAGTTTTTTATATAAAAATATAAATTTTTTTAGGTTTTGGGTGGATTTTTCAATTTTTTGAGGGTGGTCACGAATTAAAGGCCTTTTCGCTCTAGGACGCATGTTTAAGGAGATATGGGCAAAAGAAGTTTTTCATATAATAATTTAAATTTTTTTAGGTTTTGAGTGGACTTTTCAATTTTTTTAGGGTGGTCACGAATTAAAGTCATTTTCGCTCTAGGACGTATATTTAAGGAGATATGGGCAAAAGAAGTTTTTCATATAAAAATTTCAATTTTTTTTAGGTTTTTGGTGGATTTTTCAATTTTTTGAGGGTGGTCGCGTATTATCATCCTTTTCGCTCTAGGACGCATATTTAAGGAGATATATCCAAAAGAAGTTTTTCATATAAAAATTTCAATTTTTTTAGGTTTTGGGTGGATTTTTCAATTTTTTGAGGGTGGTCACGAATTAAAGTCCTTTTCGCTCTAGGACGCTTAGTTTAGGAGATATGGCCAAAAGAAGTTTTTCATATAAAAATTTCAATTTTTTTAGGTTTTGGGTGGATTTTTCAATTTTTTTAGGGTGGTCACGAATTAAAGTCATTTTCGCTCTAGGACGTATATTTAAGGAGATATGGCCAAAAGAAGTTTTTCATATAAAAATTTCAATTTTTTTAGGTTTTGGGTGGATTTTTCAATTTTTTGAGGGTGGTCGCGAATTATCATCCTTTTCGCTCTAGGACGCATAGTTTAGGAGATATGGGCAAAAGAAGTTTTTCATATAAAAATTTCAATTTTTTTAGGTTTTGGGTGGATTTTTCAATTTTTTTGGGGTGGTCACGAATTAAAGTCCTTTTCGCTCTAGGACGCATAGTTTAGGAGATATGGGCAAAAGATGTTTCTAATAAAAAACATTTCAATTTTTTTAGGTTTTGGGTGGATTTTTCAATTTTTTTGGGGTGGTCACGAATTAAAGTCCTTTTCGCTCTAGGACGCTTAGTTTAGGAGATATGGGCAAAAGAAGTTTTTCATATAAAAATTTCAATTTTTTTAGGTTTTGGGTGGATTTGTCAATTTTTTTAGGGTGGTCACGAATTAAAGTCCTTTTCGCTCTAGGACGCATATTTAAGGAGATATGGGCAAAAGAAGATTTTCATATAAAAATTTCAATTTTTTTAGGTTTTGAGTGGATTTTTGAATTTTTTGAGGGTGGTCACGAATTAAAGTCCTTTTCGCTCTAGGACGCATATTTAAGGAGATATGGGCAAAAGAAGTTTTTCATATAAAAATTTCAATTTTTTTAGGTTTTGGGTGGATTTTTCAATTTTTTTGTGGTGGTCACGAATTAAAGTCCTTTTCGCTCTAGGACGCTTAGTTTAGGAGATATGGCCAAAAGAAGTTTTTCATATAAAAATGTCAATTTTTTTAGGTTTTGGGTGGATTTTTCAATTTTTTGAGGGTGGTCACGAATTAAAGTCCTTTTCGCTCTAGGACGCATATTTAAGGAAATATGGGCAAAAGAAGTTTTTCATATAAAAATTTCAATTTTTTTAGGTTTTGGGTGGATTTTTGAATTTTTTGAGGGTGGTCACGAATTAAAGTCCTTTTCGCTCTAGGACGCATATTTAAGGAGATATGGGCAAAAGAAGTTTTTCATATAAAAATTTCAATTTTTTTAGGTTTTGGGTGGATTTTTCAATTTTTTGAGGGTGGTCACGAATTAAAGTCATTTTCGCTCTAGGACGCATATTTAAGGAGATATGGGCAAAAGAAGTTTTTCATATAAAAATTTCAATTTTTTTAGGTTTTGGGTGGATTTTTTAATTTTTTGAGGGTGGTCACGAATTAAAGTCCTTTTCGCTCTAGGACGCATATTTAAGGAGATATGGACAAAAGAAGTTTTTTATATAAAAATATAAATTTTTTTAGGTTTTGGGTGGATTTTTCAATTTTTTGAGGGTGGTCACGAATTAAAGGCCTTTTCGCTCTAGGACGCATGTTTAAGGAGATATGGGCAAAAGAAGTTTTTCATATAATAATTTAAATTTTTTTAGGTTTTGAGTGGACTTTTCAATTTTTTTAGGGTGGTCACGAATTAAAGTCATTTTCGCTCTAGGACGTATATTTAAGGAGATATGGGCAAAAGAAGTTTTTCATATAAAAATTTCAATTTTTTTTAGGTTTTTGGTGGATTTTTCAATTTTTTGAGGGTGGTCGCGTATTATCATCCTTTTCGCTCTAGGACGCATATTTAAGGAGATATATCCAAAAGAAGTTTTTCATATAAAAATTTCAATTTTTTTAGGTTTTGGGTGGATTTTTCAATTTTTTGAGGGTGGTCACGAATTAAAGTCCTTTTCGCTCTAGGACGCTTAGTTTAGGAGATATGGCCAAAAGAAGTTTTTCATATAAAAATTTCAATTTTTTTAGGTTTTGGGTGGATTTTTCAATTTTTTTAGGGTGGTCACGAATTAAAGTCCTTTTCGCTCTAGGACGCTTAGTTTAGGAGATATGGGCAAAAGAAGTTTTTCATATAAAAATGTAAATTTTTTTAGGTTTTGGGTGGATTTTTCAATTTTTTGAGGGTGGTCACGAATTAAAGTCCTTTTCGCTCTAAAGAAGTTTTTCATATAAAAATTTATATTTTTTAGGTTTTGGGTGGATTTTTCAAATTTTTTGGGGTGCTCACGAATTAAAGTCCTTTTCACTCTAGGACGCATATTTAAGGAGATATGAACAAAAGAAGTTTTTCATATAAAAATTTAAATTTTTTTAGGTTTTGAGTGGACTTTTCAATTTTTTGGGGGTGGTCACGAATTAAAGTCCTTTTCGCTCTAGGACGCATATTTAAGGAGATATGGCCAAAAGAAGTTTTTCATATAAAAATTTAAATTTTTTTAGGTTTTGGGTGGATTTTTCAATTTTTTGGGGGTGGTCACGAATTAAAGTCCTTTTCGCTCTAGGACGCATATTTAAGGAGATATGGGCAAAAGAAGTTTTTTTAGGACGTATATTTAAGGAGATATGGCCAAAAGAAGTTTTTCATATAAAAATTTCAATTTTTTTAGGTTTTGGGTGGATTTTTGAATTTTTTGAGGGTGGTCACGAATTATCATCCTTTTCGCTCTAGGACGCATATTTAAGGAGATATATGCAAAAGAAGTTTTTCATATAAAAATTTCAATTTTTTTAGGTTTTGAGTGAATTTTTCAATTTTTTGGGGGTGGTCACGAATTAAAGTCCTTTTCGCTCTAAGACGTATATTTAAGGAGATATAGCCAAAAGAAGTTTTTCATATAAAAATTTCAATTTTTTTAGGTTTTGGATGGATTTTTCAATTTTTTGGGGGTGGTCACGAATTAAAGTCCTTTTCGCTCTAGGACGCATATTTAAGGAGATATGGGCAAAAGAAGATTTTCATATAAAAATTTCAATTTTTTTAGGTTTTGGGTGGATTTTTGAATTTTTTGAGGGTGGTCACGAATTAAAGTCCTTTTCGCCCTAGAACGCATATTTAAGGAGATATGGGCAAAAGAAGTTTTTCATATAAAAATTTCAATTTTTTTAGGTTTTGGGTGGATTTTTGAATTTTTTGAGGGTGGTCACGAATTAAAGTCCTTTTCGCTCTAGGACGCATATTTAAGGAGATATGGGCAAAAGAAGTTTTTCATATAAAAATTTCAATTTTTTTAGGTTTTGAGTGGATTTTTCAATTTTTTGGGGATGGTCACGAATTAAAGTCCTTTTCGCTCTAGGACGCATATTTAAGGAGATATGGGCAAAATAAGTTTTTCATATAAAAATTTCAATTTTTTCAGGTTTTGGGTGGATTTTTCAATTTTTTTAGGGTGGTCACGAATTAAAGTCCTTTTCGCTCTAGGAAGCTTAGTTTTTTCAATTTTTTTAGGGTGGTCACGAATTAAAGTCCTTTTCGCTCTAGGACGCATATTTAAGGAGATATGTGCAAAAGAAGATTTTCATATAAAAATTTCAATTTTTTTAGGTTTTGAGTGGATTTTTGAATTTTTTGAGGGTGGTCACGAATTAAAGTCCTTTTCGCTCTAGGACGCATATTTAAGGAGATATGGGCAAAAGAAGTTTTTCATATAAAAATGTCAATTTTTTTAGGTTTTGGGTGGATTTTTCAATTTTTTGAGGGTGGTCACGAATTAAAGTCCTTTTCGCTCTAGGACGCATATTTAAGGAAATATGGGCAAAAGAAGTTTTTCATATAAAAATTTCAATTTTTTTAGGTTTTGGGTGGATTTTTGAATTTTTTGAGGGTGGTCACGAATTAAAGTCCTTTTCGCTCTAGGACGCATATTTAAGGAGATATGGACAAAAGAAGTTTTTTATATAAAAATATAATTTTTTTTAGGTTTTGGGTGGATTTTTCAATTTTTTGAGGGTGGTCACGAATTAAAGGCCTTTTCGCTCTAGGACGCATGTTTAAGGAGATATGGGCAAAAGAAGTTTTTCATATAATAATTTAAATTTTTTTAGGTTTTGGGTGGACTTTTCAATTTTTTTAGGGTGGTCACGAATTAAAGTCATTTTCGCTCTAGGACGTATATTTAAGGAGATATGGCCAAAAGAAGTTTTTCGTATAAAAATTTCAATTTTTTTAGGTTTTTGGTGGATTTTTCAATTTTTTGAGGGTGGTCGCGAATTATCATCCTTTTCGCTCTAGGACGCATATTTAAGGAGATATATCCAAAAGAAGTTTTTCATATAAAAATTTCAATTTTTTTAGGTTTTGGGTGGATTTTTCAATTTTTTGAGGGTGGTCACGAATTAAAGTCCTTTTCGCTCTAGGACGCATATTTAAGGAGATATGGGCAAAAGAAGTTTTTCATATAAAAATTTCAATTTTTTTAGGTTTTGGGTGGATTTTTCAATTTTTTTAGGGTGGTCACGAATTAAAGTCCTTTTCGCTCTAGGACGCTTAGTTTAGGAGATATGGGCAAAAGAAGTTTTTCATATAAAAATGTAAATTTTTTTAGGTTTTGGGTGGATTTTTCAATTTTTTGAGGGTGGTCACGAATTAAAGTCCTTTTCGCTCTAAAGAAGTTTTTCATATAAAAATTTATATTTTTTAGGTTTTGGGTGGATTTTTCAAATTTTTTGGGGTGGTCACGAATTAAAGTCCTTTTCGCTCTAGGACGCATATTTAAGGAGATATGAACAAAAGAAGTTTTTCATATAAAAATTTAAATTTTTTTAGGTTTTGAGTGGACTTTTCAATTTTTTGGGGGTGGTCACGAATTAAAGTCCTTTTCGCTCTAGGACGCATATTTAAGGAGATATGGCCAAAAGAAGTTTTTCATATAAAAATTTCAATTTTTTAGGTTTTGGGTGGATTTTTCAATTTTTTTAGGGTGGTCACGAATTATCATCCTTTTCGCTCTAGGACGCATATTTAAGGAGATATGGACAAAAGAAGTTTTTCATATAAAAATTTCAATTTTTTTAGGTTTTGGGTGGATTTTTCAATTTTTTGGGGGTGGTCACGAATTAAAGTCCTTTTCGCTCTAGGGCGCATATTTAAGGAGATATGGCCAAAAGAAGTTTTTCATATAAAAATTTCAATTTTTTAGGTTTTGGGTGGATTTTTCAATTTTTTTAGGGTGGTCACGAATTATCATCCTTTTCGCTCTAGGACGCATATTTAAGGAGATATAGCCAAAAGAAGTTTTTCATATAAAAATTTCAATTTTTTTAGGTTATGGGTGGATTTTTCAATTTTTTGAGGGTGGTCACGAATTAAAGACCTTTTCGCTCTAGGACGCATATTTAAGGAGATATAGCCAAAAGAAGTTTTTCATATAAAAATTTCAATTTTTTTAGGTTTTGGGTGGATTTTTCAATTTTTTGAGGGTGGTCACGAATTAAAGTCCTTTTCGCTCTAGGACGCATATTTAAGGAGATATGGGCAAAAGAAGTTTTTCATATAAAAATTTAAATTTTTTTAGGTTTTGGGTGGATTTTTCAATTTTTTGAGGGTGGTCACGAATTAAAGTCCTTTTCGCTCTAGGACGCATATTTAAGGAGATATGGGCAAAAGAAGTTTTTCATATAAAAATTTAAATTTTTTTAGGTTTTGGGTGGATTTTTCAATTTTTTGAGGGTGGTCACGAATTAAAGTCATTTTCGCTCTAGGACGCATATTTAAGGAGATATGGGCAAAAGAAGTTTTTCATATAAAAATTTCAATTTTTTTTAGGTTTTGAGTGGATTTTTCAATTTTTGGGGGTGGTCACGAATTAAAGTCCTTTTCGCTCTAGGACGCATATTTAAGGAGATATGAGCAAAAGAAGTTTTTCATATAAAAATTTAAATTTTTTTTAGGTTATGGGTGGATTTTTCAATTTTTTTGAGGTGGTCACGAAATAAAGTCCTTTTCACTCTAGGACGCATAGTTTAGGAGATATGGGCAAAAGGAGTTTTTCATATAAAAATTTCAATTTTTTTAGGTTTTGGGTGGATTTTTGAATTTTTTGAGGGTGGTCACGAATTAAAGGCCTTTTCGCTCTAGCACGCATATTTAAGGAGATATGGGCAAAAGAAGTTTTTCATATAAAAATTTAAATTTTTTTAGGTTTTGAGTGGATTTTTCAATTTTTTTAGGGTGGTCACGAAGTTTTTCATATAAAAATTTCAATTTTTTTAGGTTTCGGGTGGATTTTTGAATTTTTTGAGGGTGGTCACGAATTAAAGTCCTTTTCGCTCTAGGACGCATATTTAAGGAGATATGGGCAAAAGAAGTTTTTCATATAAAAATTTAAATTTTTTTGGGTTTTGGGTGGATTTTTCAATTTGTTGAGGGTGGTCACGAATTAAAGTCCTTTTCGCTCTAGGACGCATATTTAAGGAGATATGGGCAAAAGAAGTTTTTCATATAAAAATTTAAATTTTTTTAGGTTTTGGGTGGATTTTTTAATTTTTTGAGAGTGGTCACGAATTAAAGTCCTTTTCGCTCTAGGACGCATATTTAAGGAGATATGGACAAAAGAAGTTTTTCATATAAAAATTTAAATTTTTCTAGGTTTTGGGTGGATTTTTCAATTTTTCGAGGGTGGTCACGAATTAAAGTCCTTTTCGCTCTAGGACGCATATTTAAGGAGATATAGCCAAAAGAAGTTTTTCATATAAAAATTTCAATTTTTTTAGGTTTTGGGTGGATTTTTCAATTTTTTGAGGGTGGTCACGAATTAAAGTCCTTTTCGCTCTAGGACGCATATTTAAGGAGATATGGGCAAAAGAAGTTTTTCATATAAAAATTTCAATTTTTTTAGGTTTTGGGTGGATTTTTAAATTTTTTAGGGTGGTCACGAAATAAAGTCCTTTTCGCTCTAGGACGCATAGTTTAGGAGATATGGGCAAAAGAAGTTTTTCATATAAAAATTTCAATTTTTCTAGGCTTTGGGTGGATTTTTCAATTTGTTGAGGGTGGTCACGAATTAAAGTCCTTTTCGCTCTAGGACGCATATTTAAGGAGATATAGCCAAAAGAAGTTTTTCATATAAAAATTTAAATTTTTTTAGGTTTTGTGTGGATTTTTCAATTTTTTGAGAAGTTTTTCATATAAAAATTTCAATTTTATTAGGTTTTGGGTGGATTTTTCAATTTTTTGAGGGTGGTCACGAATTATCATCCTTTTCGCTCTATGACGCATATTTAAGGAGATATGGGCAAAAGAAGTTTTTTATATAAAAATTTCAATTTTTTTAGGTTTTGGGTGGATTTTTCAATTTGTTTGGGGTGGTCACGAAATAAAGTCCTTTTCGCTCTAGGACGCTTAGTTTAGGAGATATGGGCAAAAGAAGTTTTTCATATAAAAATGTAAATTTTTTTAGGTTTTGGGTGGATTTTTCAATTTTTTGAGGGTGGTCACGAATTAAAGTCCTTTTCGCTCTAGGACGCATATTTAAGGAGATATGGGCAAAAGAAGTTTTTCATATAAAAATTTAAATTTTTTTAGGTTGTGTGTGGATTTTTTAATTTTTTGAGAGTGGTCACGAATTAAAGTCCTTTTCGCTCTAGGACGCATATTTAAGGAGATATGGACAAAAGAAGTTTTTCATATAAAAATTTAAATTTTTCTAGGTTTTGAGTGGATTTTTCAATTTTTTTAGGGTGGTCACGAAGTTTTTCATATAAAAATTTCAATTTTTTTAGGTTTTGGGTGGATTTTTGAATTTTTTGAGGGTGGTCACGAATTAAAGTCCTTTTCGCTCTAGGACGCATATTTAAGGAGATATGGGCAAAAGAAGTTTTTCATATAAAAATTTAAATTTTTTTGGGTTTTGGGTGGATTTTTCAATTTTTTGAGGGTGGTCACGAATTAAAGTCCTTTTCGCTCTAGGACGCATATTTAAGGAGATATGGGCAAAAGAAGTTTTTCATATAAAAATTTAAATTTTTTTAGGTTTTGGGTGGATTTTTCAATTTTTTGAGGGTGGTCACGAATTAAAGTCCTTTTCGCTCTAGGACGCATATTTAAGGAGATATGGGCAAAAGAAGTTTTTCATATAAAAATTTAAATTTTTTTAGGTTTTGGGTGGATTTTTCAATTTTTTGAGGGTGGTCACGAATTAAAGTCCTTTTCGCTCTAGGACGCATATTTAAGGAGATATGGGCAAAAGAAGTTTTTCATATAAAAATTTAAATTTTTTTTAGGTTTTGGGTGGATTTTTCAATTTTTTTGAGGTGGTCACGAAATAAAGTCCTTTTCACTCTAGGACGCATAGTTTAGGAGATATGGGCAAAAGGAGTTTTTCATATAAAAATTTCAATTTTTTTAGGTTTTGGGTGGATTTTTGAATTTTTTGAGGGTGGTCACGAATTAAAGGCCTTTTCGCTCTAGCACGCATATTTAAGGAGATATGGGCAAAAGAAGTTTTTCATATAAAAATTTAAATTTTTTTAGGTTTTGGGTGGATTTTTCAATTTTTTGAGGGTGGTCACGAATTAAAGTCCTTTTCGCTCTAGGACGCATACTTAAGGAGATATGGGCAAAAGAAGTTTTTCATATAAAAATTTAAATTTTTTTAGGTTTTGGGTGGATTTTTCAATTTTTTGAGGGTGGTCACGAATTAAAGTCATTTTCGCTCTAGGACGCATATTTAAGGAGATATGGGCAAAAGAAGTTTTTCATATAAAAATTTCAATTTTTTTTAGGTTTTGAGTGGATTTTTCAATTTTTGGGGGTGGTCACGAATTAAAGTCCTTTTCGCTCTAGGACGCATATTTAAGGAGATATGAGCAAAAGAAGTTTTTCATATAAAAATTTAAATTTTTTTTAGGTTTTGGGTGGATTTTTCAATTTTTTTGAGGTGGTCACGAAATAAAGTCCTTTTCACTCTAGGACGCATAGTTTAGGAGATATGGGCAAAAGGAGTTTTTCATATAAAAATTTCAATTTTTTTAGGTTTTGGGTGGATTTTTGAATTTTTTGAGGGTGGTCACGAATTAAAGGCCTTTTCGCTCTAGCACGCATATTTAAGGAGATATGGGCAAAAGAAGTTTTTCATATAAAAATTTAAATTTTTTTAGGTTTTGAGTGGATTTTTCAATTTTTTTAGGGTGGTCACGAAGTTTTTCATATAAAAATTTCAATTTTTTTAGGTTTCGGGTGCATTTTTGAATTTTTTGAGGGTGGTCACGAATTAAAGTCCTTTTCGCTCTAGGACGCATATTTAAGGAGATATGGGCAAAAGAAGTTTTTCATATAAAAATTTAAATTTTTTTGGGTTTTGGGTGGATTTTTCAATTTGTTGAGGGTGGTCACGAATTAAAGTCCTTTTCGCTCTAGGACGCATATTTAAGGAGATATGGGCAAAAGAAGTTTTTCATATAAAAATTTAAATTTTTTTAGGTTTTGGGTGGATTTTTTAATTTTTTGAGAGTGGTCACGAATTAAAGTCCTTTTCGCTCTAGGACGCATATTTAAGGAGATATGGACAAAAGAAGTTTTTCATATAAAAATTTAAATTTTTCTAGGTTTTGGGTGGATTTTTCAATTTTTCGAGGGTGGTCACGAATTAAAGTCCTTTTCGCTCTAGGACGCATATTTAAGGAGATATAGCCAAAAGAAGTTTTTCATATAAAAATTTCAATTTTTTTAGGTTTTGGGTGGATTTTTCAATTTTTTGAGGGTGGTCACGAATTAAAGTCCTTTTCGCTCTAGGACGCATATTTAAGGAGATATGGGCAAAAGAAGTTTTTCATATAAAAATTTCAATTTTTTTAGGTTTTGGGTGGATTTTTCAATTTTTTAGGGTGGTCACGAAATAAAGTCCTTTTCGCTCTAGGACGCATAGTTTAGGAGATATGGGCAAAAGAAGTTTTTCATATAAAAATTTCAATTTTTCTAGGCTTTGGGTGGATTTTTCAATTTGTTGAGGGTGGTCACGAATTAAAGTCCTTTTCGCTCTAGGACGCATATTTAAGGAGATATAGCCAAAAGAAGTTTTTCATATAAAAATTTAAATTTTTTTAGGTTTTGTGTGGATTTTTCAATTTTTTGAGAAGTTTTTCATATAAAAATTTCAATTTTATTAGGTTTTGGGTGGATTTTTCAATTTTTTGAGGGTGGTCACGAATTATCATCCTTTTCGCTCTAGGACGCATATTTAAGGAGATATGGGCAAAAGAAGTTTTTTATATAAAAATTTCAATTTTTTTAGGTTTTGGGTGGATTTTTCAATTTGTTTGGGGTGGTCACGAAATAAAGTCCTTTTCGCTCTAGGACGCTTAGTTTAGGAGATATGGGCAAAAGAAGTTTTTCATATAAAAATGTAAATTTTTTTAGGTTTTGGGTGGATTTTTCAATTTTTTGAGGGTGGTCACGAATTAAAGTCCTTTTCGCTCTAGGACGCATATTTAAGGAGATATGGGCAAAAGAAGTTTTTCATATAAAAATTTAAATTTTTTTAGGTTGTGTGTGGATTTTTTAATTTTTTGAGAGTGGTCACGAATTAAAGTCCTTTTCGCTCTAGGACGCATATTTAAGGAGATATGGACAAAAGAAGTTTTTCATATAAAAATTTAAATTTTTCTAGGTTTTGAGTGGATTTTTCAATTTTTTTAGGGTGGTCACGAAGTTTTTCATATAAAAATTTCAATTTTTTTAGGTTTTGGGTGGATTTTTGAATTTTTTGAGGGTGGTCACGAATTAAAGTCCTTTTCGCTCTAGGACGCATATTTAAGGAGATATGGGCAAAAGAAGTTTTTCATATAAAAATTTAAATTTTTTTGGGTTTTGGGTGGATTTTTCAATTTTTTGAGGGTGGTCACGAATTAAAGTCCTTTTCGCTCTAGGACGCATATTTAAGGAGATATGGGCAAAAGAAGTTTTTCATATAAAAATTTAAATTTTTTTAGGTTTTGGGTGGATTTTTTAATTTTTTGAGAGTGGTCACGAATTAAAGTCCTTTTCGCTCTAGGACGCATATTTAAGGAGATATGGACAAAAGAAGTTTTTCATATAAAAATTTAAATTTTTCTAGGTTTTGGGTGGATTTTTCAATTTTTTGAGGGTGGTCACGAATTAAAGTCCTTTTCGCTCTAGGACGCATATTTAAGGAGATATAGCCAAAAGAAGTTTTTCATATAAAAATTTCAATTTTTTTAGGTTTTGGGTGGATTTTTCAATTTTTTGAGGGTGGTCACGAATTAAAGTCCTTTTCGCTCTAGGACGCATATTTAAGGAGATATGGGCAAAAGAAGTTTTTCATATAAAAATTTCAATTTTTTTAGGTTTTGGGTGGATTTTTCAATTTTTTAGGGTGGTCACGAAATAAAGTCCTTTTCGCTCTAGGACGCATAGTTTAGGAGATATGGGCAAAAGAAGTTTTTCATATAAAAATTTCAATTTTTCTAGGCTTTGGGTGGATTTTTCAATTTTTTGAGGGTGGTCACGAATTAAAGTCCTTTTCGCTCTAGGACGCATATTTAAGGAGATATAGCCAAAAGAAGTTTTTCATATAAAAATTTCAATTTTTTTAGGTTTTGTGTGGATTTTTCAATTTTTTGAGGGTGGTCACGAATTAAAGTCCTTTTCGCTCTAGGACGCATATTTAAGGAGATATAGCCAAAAGAAGTTTTTCATATAAAAATTTCAATTTTTTTAGGTTTTGTGTGGATTTTTCAATTTTTTGAGGGTGGTCACGAATTAAAGTCCTTTTCGTTCTAGGACGCATATTTAAGGAGATATGGGCAAAAGAAGTTTTTTATATAAAAATTTCAATTTTATTAGGTTTTGGGTGGATTTTTCAATTTTTTGAGGGTGGTCACGAATTATCATCCTTTTCGCTCTAGGACGCATATTTAAGGAGATATGGGCAAAAGAAGTTTTTTATATAAAAATTTCAATTTTTTTAGGTTTTGGGTGGATTTTTCAATTTGTTTGGGGTGGTCACGAAATAAAGTCCTTTTCGCTCTAGGACGCTTAGTTTGGGAGATATGGGCAAAAGAAGTTTTTCATATAAAAATTTCAATTTTTTTAGGTTTTGTGTGGATTTTTTAATTTTTTGAGAGTGGTCACGAATTAAAGTCCTTTTCGCTCTAGGACGCATATTTAAGGAGATATAGCCAAAAGAAGTTGTTCATATAAAAATTTCAATTTTTTTAGGTTTTGGGTGGATTTTTCAATTTTTTGAGGGTGGTCACGAATTAAAGCCCTTTTCGCTCTAGGACGCATATTTAAGGAGATATGGGCAAAAGAATTTTTTCATATAAAAATTTCAATTTTTGTAGGTTTTGGGTGGATTTTTCAATTTTTTGGGGGTGGTCACGAATTAAAGTCCTTTTCGCTCTAGGACGCATATTTAGGGAGATATGGGCAAAAGAAGTTTTTCATATAAAAATTTCAATTTTTTTAGGTTTTGGGTGGATTTTTCAATTTTTTTGGGGTGGTCACGAAATAAAGTCCTTTTCGCTCTAGGACGCATAGTTTAGGAGATATGGGCAAAAGAAGTTTTTCATATAAAAATTTCAATTTTTCTAGGCTTTGGGTGGATTTTTCAATTTTTTGAGGGTGGTCACGAATTAAAGTCATTTTCGCTCTAGGACGCTTAGTTTAGGAGATATGGGCAAAAGAAGTTTTTCATATAAAAATTTCAATTTTTTTAGGTTTTGTGTGGATTTTTCAATTTTTTGAGGGTGGTCACGAATTAAAGTCCTTTTCGCTCTAGGACGCATATTTAAGGAGATATAGCCAAAAGAAGTTTTTCATATAAAAATTTCAATTTTTTTAGATTTTGTGTGGATTTTTCAATTTTTTGAGGGTGGTCACGAATTAAAGTCCTTTTCGTTCTAGGACGCATATTTAAGGAGATATGGGCAAAAGAAGTTTTTCATATAAAAATTTAATTTTTTGTAGGTTTTTGTGGATTTTTTAATTTTTTGAGAGTGGTCACGAATTAAAGTCCTTTTCGCTCTAGGACGCATATTTAAGGAGATATGGACAAAAGAAGTTTTTCATATAAAAATTTAAATTTTTCTAGGTTTTGAGTGGATTTTTCAATTTTTTTAGGGTGGTCACGAAGTTTTTCATATAAAAATTTCAATTTTTTTAGGTTTTGGGTGGATTTTTGAATTTTTTGAGGGTGGTCACGAATTAAAGTCCTTTTCGCTCTAGGACGCATATTTAAGGAGATATGGGCAAAAGAAGTTTTTCATATAAAAATTTAAATTTTTTTAGGTTTTGTGTGGATTTTTTAATTTTTTGAGAGTGGTCACGAATTAAAGTCCTTTTCGCTCTAGGACGCATATTTAAGGAGATATGGGCAAAAGAAGTTTTTCATATAAAAATTTAAATTTTTTTAGGTTTTGTGTGGATTTTTTAATTTTTTGAGAGTGGTCACGAATTAAAGTCCTTTTCGCTCTAGGACGCATATTTAAGGAGATATGGACAAAAGAAGTTTTTCATATAAAAATTTAAATTTTTCTAGGTTTTGAGTGGATTTTTCAATTTTTTTAGGGTGGTCACGAAGTTTTTCATATAAAAATTTCAATTTTTTTAGGTTTTGGGTGGATTTTTGAATTTTTTGAGGGTGGTCACGAATTAAAGTCCTTTTCGCTCTAGGACGCATATTTAAGGAGATATGGGCAAAAGAAGTTTTTCATATAAAAATTTAAATTTTTTTGGGTTTTGGGTGGATTTTTCAATTTTTTGAGGGTGGTCACGAATTAAAGTCCTTTTCGCTCTAGGACGCATATTTAAGGAGATATGGGCAAAAGAAGTTTTTCATATAAAAATTTAAATTTTTTTAGGTTTTGGGTGGATTTTTTAATTTTTTGAGAGTGGTCACGAATTAAAGTCCTTTTCGCTCTAGGACGCATATTTAAGGAGATATGGACAAAAGAAGTTTTTCATATAAAAATTTAAATTTTTCTAGGTTTTGGGTGGATTTTTCAATTTTTTGAGGGTGGTCACGAATTAAAGTCCTTTTCGCTCTAGGACGCATATTTAAGGAGATATAGCCAAAAGAAGTTTTTCATATAAAAATTTCAATTTTTTTAGGTTTTGGGTGGATTTTTCAATTTTTTGAAGGTGGTCACGAATTAAAGTCCTTTTCGCTCTAGGACGCATATTTAAGGAGATATGGGCAAAAGAAGTTTTTCATATAAAAATTTCAATTTTTTTAGGTTTTGGGTGGATTTTTCAATTTTTTAGGGTGGTCGCGAAATAAAGTTCTTTTCGCTCTAGGACGCATAGTTTAGGAGATATGGGCAAAAGAAGTTTTTCATATAAAAATTTCAATTTTTCTAGGCTTTGGGTGGATTTTTCAATTTTTTGAGGGTGGTCACGAATTAAAGTCCTTTTCGCTCTAGGACGCATATTTAAGGAGATATAGCCAAAAGAAGTTTTTCATATAAAAATTTCAATTTTTTTAGGTTTTGTGTGGATTTTTCATTTTTTTGAGGGTGGTCACGAATTAAAGTCCTTTTCGCTCTAGGACGCATATTTAAGGAGATATAGCCAAAAGAAGTTTTTCATATAAAAATTTCAATTTTTTTAGGTTTTGTGTGGATTTTTAAATTTTTTGAGGGTGGTCACGAATTAAAGTCCTTTTCGTTCTAGGACGCATATTTAAGGAGATATGGGCAAAAGAAGTTTTTCATATAAAAATTTCAATTTTATTAGGTTTTGGGTGGATTTTTCAATTTTTTGAGGGTGGTCACGAATTATCATCCTTTTCGCTCTAGGACGCATATTTAAGGAGATATGGGCAAAAGAAGTTTTTTATATAAAAATTTCAATTTTTTTAGGTTTTGGGTGGATTTTTCAATTTGTTTGGGGTGGTCACGAAATAAAGTCCTTTTCGCTCTAGGACGCTTAGTTTAGGAGATATGGGCAAAAGAAGTTTTTCATATAAAAATTTCAATTTTTTTAGGTTTTGTGTGGATTTTTTAATTTTTTGAGAGTGGTCACGAATTAAAGTCCTTTTCGCTCTAGGACGCATATTTAAGGAGATATGGACAAAAGAAGTTTTTCATATAAAAATTTAAATTTTTCTAAGTTTTGGGTGGATTTTTCAATTTTTTGAGGGTGGTCACGAATTAAAGTCCTTTTCGCTCTAGGACGCATATTTAAGGAGATATAGCCAAAAGAAGTTGTTCATATAAAAATTTCAATTTTTTTAGGTTTTGGGTGGATTTTTCAATTTTTTGAGGGTGGTCACGAATTAAAGCCCTTTTCGCTCTAGGACGCATATTTAAGGAGATATGGGCAAAAGAATTTTTTCATATAAAAATTTCAATTTTTTTAGGTTTTGGGTGGATTTTTCAATTTTTTGGGGGTGGTCACGAATTAAAGTCCTTTTCGCTCTAGGACGCATATTTAGGGAGATATGGGCAAAAGAAGTTTTTCATATAAAAATTTCAATTTTTTTAGGTTTTGGGTGGATTTTTCAATTTTTTGGGGTGGTCACGAAATAAAGTCCTTTTCGCTCTAGGACGCATAGTTTAGGAGATATTGGCAAAAGAAGTTTTTCATATAAAAATTTCAATTTTTCTAGGCTTTGGGTGGATTTTTCAATTTTTTGAGGGTGGTCACGAATTAAAGTCATTTTCGCTCTAGGACGCTTAGTTTAGGAGATATGGGCAAAAGAAGTTTTTCATATAAAAATTTCATTTTTTTTAGGTTTTGGGTGGATTTTTCAATTTTTTGAGGGTGGTCACGAATTAAAGTCCTTTTCGCTCTAGGACGCATATTTAAGGAGATATGGGCAAAAGAATTTTTTCATATAAAAATTTCAATTTTTTTAGGTTTTGGGTGGATTTTTCAATTTTTTGGGGGTGGTCACGAATTAAAGTCCTTTTCGCTCTAGGACGCATATTTAGGGAGATATGGACAAAAGAAGTTTTTCATATAAAAATTTCAATTTTTTTAGGTTTTGGGTGGATTTTTCAATTTTTTTGGGGTGGTCACGAAATAAAGTCCTTTTCGCTCTAGGACACATATTTAAGGAGATATGGGCAAAAGAAGTTTTTCATATAAAAATTTCAATTTTTTTAGGTTTTGGGTGGATTTTTCAATTTTTTTAGGGTGGTCACGAATTAAAGTCCTTTTCGCTCTAGGACGCTTAGTTTAGGAGATATGGCCAAAAGAAGTTTTTCATATAAAAATTTCAATTTTTTTAGGTTTTGGGTGGATTTTTGAATTTTTTGAGGGTGGTCACGAATTAAAGTCCTTTTCGCCGTAGGACGCATATTTAAGGAGATATGGGCAAAAGAAGTTTTTCATATAAAAATTTCAATTTTTTTAGGTTTTGGGTGGATTTTTCAATTTTTTGAGGGTGGTCACGAATTAAAGTCCTTTTCGCTCTAGGACGCATATTTAAGGAGATATGGGCAAAAGAAGTTTTTCATATAAAAATTTCAATTTTTTTAAGTTTTGAGTGGATTTTTCAATTTTTTGGGGGTAGTCACGAATTAAAGTCCTTTTCGCTCTAGGACGCATATTTTAGGAGATATGGGCAAAAGAAGTTTTTCATATAAAAATTTCAATTTTTTTTAGGTTTTGGGTGGATTTTTCAATTTTTTTAGGGTGGTCACGAATTAAAGTCCTTTTCGCTCTAGGACGCTTAGTTTAGTAGATATGGGCAAAAGAAGTTTTTCATATAAAAATGTCAATTTTTTTAGGTTTTGGGTGGATTTTTCAATTTTTTGAGGGTGGTCACGAATTAAAGTCCTTTTCGCTCTAGGACGCATATTTAAGCAAATATGGGCAAAAGAAGTTTTTCATATAAAAATTTCAATTTTTTTAGGTTTTGGGTGGATTTTTGAATTTTTTGAGGGTGGTCACGAATTAAAGTCCTTTTCGCTCTAGGACGCATATTTAAGGAGATATGGGCAAAAGAAGTTTTTCATATAAAAATTTCAATTTTTTTAGGTTTTGGGTGGATTTTTCAATTTTTTGAGGGTGGTCACGAATTAAAGTCATTTTCGCTCTAGGACGCATATTTAAGGAGATATGGACAAAAGAAGTTTTTCATATAAAAATTTCAATTTTTTTAGGATTTGGGTGGATTTTTTAATTTTTTGAGGGTGGTCACGAATTAAAGTCCTTTTCGCTCTAGGACGCATATTTAAGGAGATATGGACAAAAGAAGTTTTTTATGTAAAAATTTAAATTTTTTTAGGTTTTGGGTGGATTTTTCAATTTTTTGAGGGTGTTCACGAATTAAAGTCCTTTTCGCTCTAGGACGCATATTTAAGGAGATATGGGCAAAAGAAGTTTTTCATACAAAAATTTAAATTTTTTTAGGTTTTGAGTGGATTTTTCAATTTTTTGAGGGTGGTCACGAATTATCATCCTTTTCGCTCTAGGACGCATATTTAAGGAGATATAGCCAAAAGAAGTTTTTCATATAAAAATTTCATTTTTTTTAGGATTTGGGTGGATTTTTTAATTTTTTGAGGGTGGTCACGAATTAAAGTCCTTTTCGCTCTAGGACGCTTAGCTTAGGAGATATGGGCAAAAGAAGTTTTTCATATAAAAATTTCAATTTTTTTAGGTTTTGGGTGGATTTTTCAATTTTTTTAGGGTGGTCACGAATTAAAGTCCTTTTCGCTCTAGGACGCATATTTAAGGAGATATGGGCAAAAGAAGTTTTTCATATAAAAATTTCAATTTTTTTAGGTATTGGGTGGATTTTTGAATTTTTTGAGGGTGGTCACGAATTAAAGTCCTTTTCGCCCTAGGACGCATATTTAAGGAGATATGGGCAAAAGAAGTTTTTCATATAAAAATTTCAATTTTTTTAGGTTTTGGGTGGATTTTTCAATTTTTTGAGGGTGGTCACGAATTAAAGTCCTTTTCGCTCTAGGACGCATATTTAAGGAGATATGGGCAAAAGAAGTTTTTCATATAAAAATTTCAATTTTTTTAGGTTTTGAGTGGATTTTTCAATTTTTTGGGGGTAGTCACGAATTAAAGTCCTTTTCGCTCTAGGACGCATATTTAAGGAGATATGGGCAAAAGAAGTTTTTCATATAAAAATTTCAATTTTTTTAGGTTTTGGGTGGATTTTTGAATTTTTTGAGGGTGGTCACGAATTAAAGTCCTTTTCGCCCTAGGACGCATATTTAAGGAGATATGGGCAAAAGAAGTTTTTCATATAAAAATTTCAATTTTTTTAGGTTTTGGGTGGATTTTTCAATTTTTTGAGGGTGGTCACGAATTAAAGTCCTTTTCGCTCTAGGACGCATATTTAAGGAGATATGGGCAAAAGAAGTTTTTCATATAAAAATTTCAATTTTTTTAGGTTTTGAGTGGATTTTTCAATTTTTTGGGGGTAGTCACGAATTAAAGTCCTTTTCGCTCTAGGACCCATATTTAAGGAGATATGGGCAAAAGAAGTTTTTCATATAAAAATTTCAATTTTTTTTAGGTTTTGGGTGGATTTTTCAATTTTTTGAGGGTGGTCACGAATTAAAGTCCTTTTCGCTCTAGGACGCATATTTAAGCAAATATGGGCAAAAGAAGTTTTTCATATAAAAATTTCAATTTTTTTAGGTTTTGGGTGGAGTTTTCAATTTTTTGAGGGTGGTCACGAATTAAAGTCCTTTTCGCTCTAGGACGCATATTTAAGGAGATATGGGCAAAAGAAGTTTTTCATACAAAAATTTAATTTTTTTTAGGTTTTGAGTGGACTTTTCAATTTTTGGGGGTGGTCACGAATTAAAGTCCTTTTCGCTCTAGGACGCATATTTAAGGAGATATGGGCAAAAGAAGTGTTTCATACAAAAATTTAAATTTTTTTAGGTTTTGAGTGGATTTTTCAATTTTTTGAGGGTGGTCACGAATTATCATCCTTTTCGCTCTAGGACGCATATTTAAGGAGATATAGCCAAAAGAAGTTTTTCATATAAAAATTTCATTTTTTTTAGGTTTTGGGTGGATTTTTCAATTTTTTTGGGGTGGTCACGAATTAAAGTCCTTTTCGCTCTAGGACGCTTAGTTTAGGAGATATGGGCAAAAGAAGTTTTTCATATAAAAATTTCAATTTTTTTAGGTTTTGGGTGGATTTTTCAATTTTTTTAGGGTGGTCACGAATTAAAGTCCTTTTCGCTCTAGGACGCATATTTAAGGAGATATGGGCAAAAGAAGTTTTTCATATAAAAATTTCAATTTTTTTAGGTATTGGGTGGATTTTTGAATTTTTTGAGGGTGGTCACGAATTAAAGTCCTTTTCGCCCTAGGACGCATATTTAAGGAGATATGGGCAAAAGAAGTTTTTCATATAAAAATTTCAATTTTTTTAGGTTTTGAGTGGATTTTTCAATTTTTTGGGGGTAGTCACGAATTAAAGTCCTTTTCGCTCTAGGACGCATATTTAAGGAGATATGGGCAAAAGAAGTTTTTCATATAAAAATTTCAATTTTTTTAGGTTTTGAGTGGATTTTTCAATTTTTTGGGGGTAGTCACGAATTAAAGTCCTTTTCGCTCTAGGACCCATATTTAAGGAGATATGGGCAAAAGAAGTTTTTCATATAAAAATTTCAATTTTTTTTAGGTTTTGGGTGGATTTTTCAATTTTTTGAGGGTGGTCACGAATTAAAGTCCTTTTCGCTCTAGGACGCATATTTAAGCAAATATGGGCAAAAGAAGTTTTTCATATAAAAATTTCAATTTTTTTAGGTTTTGGGTGGAGTTTTCAATTTTTTGAGGGTGGTCACGAATTAAAGTCCTTTTCGCTCTAGGACGCATATTTAAGGAGATATGGGCAAAAGAAGTTTTTCATACAAAAATTTAATTTTTTTTTAGGTTTTGAGTGGACTTTTCAATTTTTTGGGGGTGGTCACGAATTAAAGTCATTTTCGCTCTAGAACGTATATTTAAGGAGATATGGCCAAAAGAAGTTTTTCATATAAAAATTTCAATTTTTTTAGGTTTTGGGTGGATTTTTCAATTTTTTGAGGGTGGTCACGAATTATCATCCTTTTCGCTCTAGGACGCATATTTAAGGAGATATAGCCAAAAGAAGTTTTTCATATAAAAATTTCATTTTTTTTAGGTTTTGGGTGGATTTTTCAATTTTTTTGGGGTGGTCACGAATTAAAGTCCTTTTCGCTCTAGGACGCATATTTAAGGAGATATGGGCAAAAGAAGTTTTTCATATAAAAATTTCAATTTTTTTAGGTTTTGGGTGGATTTTTGAATTTTTTGAGGGTGGTCACGAATTAAAGTCCTTTTCGCTCTAGGACGCATATTTAAGGAGATATGGGCAAAAGAAGTTTTTCATATAAAAATTTCAATTTTTTTAGGTTTTGGGTGGATTTTTCAATTTTTTTAGGGTGGTCACGAATTAAAGTCCTTTTCGCTCTAGGACGCATATTTAAGGAGATATGGGCAAAAGAAGTTTTTCATATAAAAATTTCAATTTTTTTAGGTTTTGGGTGGATTTTTGAATTTTTTGAGGGTGGTCACGAATTAAAGTCCTTTTCGCCCTAGGACGCATATTTAAGGAGATATGGGCAAAAGAAGTTTTTCATATAAAAATTTAAATTTTTTTAGGTTTTGGGTGGATTTTTCAATTTTTTGAGGGTGGTCACGAATTAAAGTCCTTTTCGCTCTAGGACGCATATTTAAGGAGATATGGGCAAAAGAAGTTTTTCATATAAAAATTTCAATTTTTTTAGGTTGTGGGTGGATTTTTGAATTTTTTGAGGGTGGTCACGAATTAAAGTCCTTTTCGCTCTAGGACGCATATTTAAGGAGATATGGGCAAAAGAAGTTTTTCATATAAAAATTTCAATTTTTTTAGGTTTTGAGTGGATTTTTCAATTTTTTGGGGGTAGTCACGAATTAAAGTCCTTTTCGCTCTAGGACGCATATTTAAGGAGATATGGGCAAAAGAAGTTTTTCATATAAAAATTTCAATTTTTTTAGGTTTTGGGTGGATTTTTGAATTTTTTGAGGGTGGTCACGAATTAAAGTCCTTTTCGCTCTAGGACGCATATTTAAGGAGATATGGGCAAAAGAAGTTTTTCATATAAAAATTTCAATTTTTTTAGGTTGTGGGTGGATTTTTGAATTTTTTGAGGGTGGTCACGAATTAAAGTCCTTTTCGCTCTAGGACGCATATTTAAGGAGATATGGGCAAAAGAAGTTTTTCATATAAAAATTTCAATTTTTTTAGGTTTTGGGTGGATTTTTCAATTTTTTTGGGGTGGTCACGAAATAAAGTCCTTTTCGCTCTAGGACGCTTAGTTTAGGAGATATGGGCGAAAGAAGTTTTTCATACAAAAATTTAAATTTTTTTAGGTTTTGGGTGGATTTTTCAATTCTTTGAGGGTGGTCACGAATTAAAGTCCTTTTCGCTCTAGGACGCATATTTAAGGAGATATGGGCAAAATAAGTTTTTCATATAAAAATTTAAATTTTTTTAGGTTTTGGGTGGATTTTTCAATTTTTTGAGGGTGGTCACGAATTAAAGTCCTTTTCGCTCTAGGACGCATATTTAAGGAGATATGGGCAAAAGAAGTTTTTCATATAAAAATTTCAATTTTTTTAGGTTTTGGGTGGATTTTTCAATTTTTTTAGGGTGGTCACGAATTAAAGTCCTTTTCGCTCTAGGACGCTTAGTTTAGGAGATATTGCCAAAGGAAGTTTTTCATATAAAAATTTCAATTTTTTTAGGTTTTGGGTGGATTTTTCAATTTTTTGAGGGTGGTCACGAATTAAAGTCCTTTTCGCTCTAGGACGCATATTTAAGGAGATATGGACAAAAGAAGTTTTTTATATAAAAATTTAAATTTTTTAGGTTTTGGGTGGATTTTTCAATTTTTTGAGGGTGGTCACGAATTAAAGTCCTTTTCGCTCTAGGACGCATATTTAAGGAGATATGGGCAAAAGAAGTTTTTCATATAAAAATTTCAATTTTTTTAGGATTTGGGTGGATTTTTTAATTTTTTGAGGGTGGTCACGAATTAAAGTCCTTTTCGCTCTAGGACGCATATTTAAGGAGATATGGACAAAAGAAGTTTTTTATATAAAAATTTAAATTTTTTTAGGTTTTGGGTGGATTTTTCAATTTTTTGAGGGTGGTCACGAATTAAAGTCCTTTTCGCTCTAGGACGCATATTTAAGGAGATATGGGCAAAAGAAGTTTTTCATATAAAAATTTCAATTTTTTTAGGTTTTGGGTGGATTTTTCAATTTTTTTGGGGTGGTCACGAATTAAAGTCCTTTTCGCTCTAGGACGCTTAGTTTAGGAGATATGGGCAAAAGAAGTTTTTCATATAAAAATTTCAATTTTTTTAGGTTTTGGGTGGATTTTTCAATTTTTTTAGGGTGGTCACGAATTAAAGTCCTTTTCGCTCTAGGACGCATATTTAAGGAGATACGGGCAAAAGAAGTTTTTCATATAAAAATTTCAATTTTTTTAGGTTTTGGGTGGATTTTTGAATTTTTTGAGGGTGGTCACGAATTAAAGTCCTTTTCGCCCTAGGACGCATATTTAAGGAGATATGGGCAAAAGAAGTTTTTCATATAAAAATTTCAATTTTTTTAGGTTTTGGGTGGATTTTTCAATTTTTTGAGGGTGGTCACGAATTAAAGTCCTTTTCGCTCTAGGACGCATATTTAAGGAGATATGGGCAAAAGAAGTTTTTCATATAAAAATTTCAATTTTTTTAGGTTTTGAGTGGATTTTTCAATTTTTTGGGGGTAGTCACGAATTAAAGTCCTTTTCGCTCTAGGACGCATATTTTAGGAGATATGGGCAAAAGAAGTTTTTCATATAAAAATTTCAATTTTTTTTAGGTTTTGGGTGGATTTTTCAATTTTTTTAGGGTGGTCACGAATTAAAGTCCTTTTCGCTCTAGGGCGCTTAGTTTAGTAGATTGGGCAAAAGAAGTTTTTCATATAAAAATGTCAATTTTTTTTAGGTTTTGGGTGGATTTTTCAATTTTTTGAGGGTGGTCACGAATTAAAGTCCTTTTCGCTCTAGGACGCATATTTAAGCAAATATGGGCAAAAGAAGTTTTTCATATACAAATTTCAATTTTTTTAGGTTTTGGGTGGATTTTTGAATTTTTTGAGGGTGGTCACGAATTAAAGTCCTTTTCGCTCTAGGACGCATATTTAAGGAGATATGGGCAAAAGAAGTTTTTCATTAAAAATTTCAATTTTTTTAGGTTTTGGGTGGATTTTTCAATTTTTTGAGGGTGGTCACGAATTAAAGTCATTTTCGCTCTAGGACGCATATTTAAGGAGATATGGGCAAAAGAAGTTTTTCATATAAAAATTTCAATTTTTTTAGGATTTGGGTGGATTTTTTAATTTTTTGAGGGTGGTCACGAATTAAAGTCCTTTTCGCTCTAGGACGCATATTTAAGGAGATATGGACAAAAGAAGTTTTTTATATAAAAATTTAAATTTTTTTAGGTTTTGGGTGGATTTTTCAATTTTTTGAGGGTGGTCACGAATTAAAGTCCTTTTCGCTCTAGGACGCATATTTAAGGAGATATGGGCAAAAGAAGTTTTTCATACAAAAATTTAAATTTTTTTAGGTTTTGAGTGGACTTTTCAATTTTTTGAGGGTGGTCACGAATTAAAGTCATTTTCGCTCTAGGACGCATATTTAAGGAGATATGGGCAAAAGAAGTTTTTCATATAAAAATTTCAATTTTTTTAGGATTTGGGTGGATTTTTTAATTTTTTGAGGGTGGTCACGAATTAAAGTCCTTTTCGCTCTAGGACGCATATTTAAGGAGATATGGCCAAAAGAAGTTTTTCATATAAAAATTTCAATTTTTTTAGGTTTTGGGTGGATTTTTCAATTTTTGGCGGTGGTCACGAATTATCATCCTTTTCGTTCTAGGACGCATATTTAAGGAGATATAGCCAAAAGAAGTTTTTCATATAAAAATTTCATTTTTTTTAGGTTTTGGGTGGATTTTTCAATTTTTTTGGGGTGGTCACGAATTAAAGTCCTTTTCGCTCTAGGACGCTTAGTTTAGGAGATATGGGCAAAAGAAGTTTTTCATATAAAAATTTAATTTTTTTTAGGTTTTGAGTGGACTTTTCAATTTTTTGGGGGTGGTCACGAATTAAAGTCATTTTCGCTCTAGGACGTATATTTAAGGAGATATGGCCAAAAGAAGTTTTTCATATAAAAATTTCAATTTTTTTAGGTTTTGGGGGGATTTTTCAATTTTTTGAGGGTGGTCACGAATTATCATCCTTTTCGCTCTAGGACGCATATTTAAGGAGATATAGCCAAAAGAAGTTTTTCATATAAAAATTTCATTTTTTTAGGTTTTGGGTGGATTTTTCAATTTTTTTGGGGTGGTCACGAATTAAAGTCCTTTTCGCTCTAGGACGCTTAGTTTAGGAGATATGGGCAAAAGAAGTTTTCATATAAAAATTTCAATTTTTTTAGGTTTTGGGTGGATTTTTCAATTTTTTTAGGGTGGTCACGAATTAAAGTCCTTTTCGCTCTAGGACGCATATTTAAGGAGATATGGGCAAAAGAAGTTTTTCATATAAAAATTTCAATTTTTTTAGGTTTTGGGTGGATTTTTGAATTTTTTGAGGGTGGTCACGAATTAAAGTCCTTTTCGCCCTAGGACGCATATTTAAGGAGATATGGGCAAAAGAAGTTTTTCATATAAAAATTTCAATTTTTTTAGGTTTTGGGTGGATTTTTCAATTTTTTGAGGGTGGTCACGAATTAAAGTCCTTTTCGCTCTAGGACGCATATTTAAGGAGATATGGGCAAAAGAAGTTTTTCATATAAAAATTTCAATTTTTTTAGGTTTTGAGTGGATTTTTCAATTTTTTGGGGGTAGTCACGAATTAAAGTCCTTTTCGCTCTAGGACGCATATTTAAGGAGATATGGGCAAAAGAAGTTTTTCATATAAAAATTTCAATTTTTTTAGATTTTGGGTGGATTTTTCAATTTTTTGAGGGTGGTCACGAATTAAAGTCCTTTTCGCTCTAGGACGCATATTTAAGCAAATATGGGCAAAAGAAGTTTTTCATATAAAAATTTCAATTTTTTTAGGTTTTGGGTGGAGTTTTCAATTTTTTGAGGGTGGTCACGAATTAAAGTCCTTTTCGCTCTAGGACGCATATTTAAGGAGATATGGGCAAAATAAGTTTTTCATATAAAAATTTCAATTTTTTTAGGTTTTGGGTGGATTTTTCAATTTTTTGAGGGTGGTCACGAATTAAAGTCATTTTCGCTCTAGGACGCATATTTAAGGAGATATGGGCAAAAGAAGTTTTTCATATAAAAATATCAATTTTTTTAGGATTTGGGTGGATTTTTTAATTTTTTGAGGGTGGTCACGAATTAAAGTCCTTTTCGCTCTAGGACGCATATTTAAGGAGATATGGACAAAAGAAGTTTTTTATATAAAAATTTAAATTTTTTTAGGTTTTGGGTGGATTTTTCAATTTTTTGAGGGTGGTCACGAATTAAAGTCCTTTTCGCTCTAGGACGCATATTTAAGGAGATATGGGCAAAAGAAGTTTTTCATATAAAAATTTAAATTTTTTTAGGTTTTGAGTGGACTTTTCAATTTTTTGGGGGTGGTCACGAATTAAAGTCATTTTCGCTCTAGGACGTATATTTAAGGAGATATGGCCAAAAGAAGTTTTTCATATAAAAATTTCAATTTTTTTAGGTTTTGGGTGGATTTTTCAATTTTTTGAGGGTGGTCACGAATTATCATCCTTTTCGCTCTAGGACGCATATTTAAGGAGATATATCCAAAAGAAGTTTTTCATACAAAAATTTAAATTTTTTTAGGTTTTGGGTGGATTTTTCAATTTTTTGAGGGTGGTCACGAATTAAAGTCCTTTTCGCTCTAGGACGCATATTTAAGGAGATATAGCCAAAAGAAGTTTTTCATATAAAAATTTAAATTTTTTTAGGTATTGGGTGGATTTTTCAATTTTTTGAGGGTGGTCACGAATTAAAGTCCTTTTCGCTCTAGGACGCATATTTAAGGAGATATGGGCAAAAGAAGTTTTTCATATAAAAATTTAAATTTTTGTAGGTTTTGGGTGGATTGTTCAATTTTTTGAGGGTGGTCACGAATTAAAGTCCTTTTCGCTCTAGGACGCATATTTAAGGAGATATGGGCAAAAGAAGTTTTTCATATAAAAATTTCAATTTTTTTAGGTTTTGGGTGGATTTTTCAATTTTTTTTTTGGGGTGGTCACGAATTAAAGTCCTTTTCGCTCTAGGACGCATATTTAAGGAGATATGGACAAAAGAAGTTTTTCATATAAAAATTTAAATTTTTCTAGGTTTTGGGTGGATTTTTCAATTTTTTGAGGGTGGTCACGAATTATCATCCTTTTCGCTCTAGGACGCATATTTAAGGAGATATAGCCAAAAGAAGTTTTTCATATAAAAATTTCATTTTTTTTAGGTTTTGGGTGGATTTTTTAATTTTTTGAGAGTGGTCACGAATTAAAGTCCTTTTCGCTCTAGGACGCATATTTAAGGAGATATGGACAAAAGAAGTTTTTCATATAAAAATTTAAATTTTTCTAGGTTTTGGGTGGATTTTTCAATTTTTTGAGGGTGGTCACGAATTAAAGTCCTTTTCGCTCTAGGACGCATATTTAAGGAGATATGGGCAAAAGAAGTTTTTCATATAAAAATTTAAATTTTTTTAGGTTTTGGGTGGATTTTTCAATTTTTTTAGGGTGGTCACGAATTAAAGTCCTTTTCGCTCTAGGACGCATATTTAAGGAGATATGGGCAAAAGAAGTTTTTCATATAAAAATTTCAATTTTTTTAGGTTGTGGGTGGATTTTTGAATTTTTTGAGGGTGGTCACGAATTAAAGTCCTTTTCGCTCTAGGACGCATATTTAAGGAGATATGGGCAAAAGAAGTTTTTCATATAAAAATTTCAATTTTTTTAGGTTTTGGGTGGATTTTTCAATTTTTTGAGGGTGGTCACGAATTATCATCCTTTTCGCTCTAGGACGCATATTTAAGGAGATATAGCCAAAAGAAGTTTTTCATATAAAAATTTCATTTTTTTTAGGTTTTGGGTGGATTTTTCAATTTTTTTGGGGTGGTCACGAATTAAAGTCCTTTTCGCTCTAGGACGCTTAGTTTAGGAGATATGGGCAAAAGAAGTTTTTCATATAAAAATTTCAATTTTTTTAGGTTTTGGGTGGATTTTTCAATTTTTTTAGGAATTAAAGTCCTTTTCGCTCTAGGACGCATATTTAAGGAGATATGGGCAAAAGAAGTTTTTCATATAAAAATTTAAATTTTTGTAGGTTTTGGGTGGATTGTTCAATTTTTTGAGGGTTGTCACGAATTAAAGTCCTTTTCGCTCTAGGACGCATATTTAAGGAGATATGGGCAAAAGAAGTTTTTCATATAAAAATTTCAATTTTTTTAGGTTTTGGGTGGATTTTTCAATTTTTTTTTTTTGGGGTGGTCACGAATTAAAGTCCTTTTCGCTCTAGGACGCATATTTAAGGAGATATGGACAAAAGAAGTTTTTCATATAAAAATTTAAATTTTTCTAGGTTTTGGGTGGATTTTTCAATTTTTTGAGGGTGGTCACGAATTAAAGTCCTTTTCGCTCTAGGACGCATATTTAAGGAGATATGGGCAAAAGAAGTTTTTCATATAAAAATTTCAATTTTTTTAGGTTTTGGGTGGATTTTTCAATTTTTTTAGGGTGGTCACGAATTAAAGTCCTTTTCGCTCTACGACGCATATTTAAGGAGATATGGGCAAAAGAAGTTTTTCATATAAAAATTTCAATTTTTTTAGGATGTGGGTGGATTTTTGAATTTTTTGAGGGTGGTCACGAATTAAAGTCCTTTTCGCTCTAGGACGCATATTTAAGGAGATATGGGCAAAAGAAGTTTTTCATATAAAAATTTCAATTTTTTTTGGTTTTGGGTGGATTTTTCAATTTTTTGAGGGTGGTCACGAATTATCATCCTTTTCGCTCTAGGACGCATATTTAAGGAGATATAGCCAAAAGAAGTTTTTCATATAAAAATTTCATTTTTTTTAGGTTTTGGGTGGATTTTTCAATTTTTTTGGGGTGGTCACGAATTAAAGTCCTTTTCGCTCTAGGACGCTTAGTTTAGGAGATATGGGCAAAAGAAGTTTTTCATATAAAAATTTCAATTTTTTTAGGTTTTGGGTGGATTTTTCAATTTTTTTAGGAATTAAAGTCCTTTTCGCTCTAGGACGCATATTTAAGGAGATATGGGCAAAAGAAGTTTTTCATATAAAAATTTCAATTTTTTTAGGTTTTGGGTGGATTTTTGAATTTTTTGAGGGTGGTCACGAATTAAAGTCCTTTTCGCCCTAGGACGCATATTTAAGGAGATATGGGCAAAAGAAGTTTTTCATATAAAAATTTCAATTTTTTTAGGTTTTGGGTGGATTTTTCAATTTTTTGAGGGTGGTCACGAATTAAAGTCCTTTTCGCTCTAGGACGCATATTTAAGGAGATATGGGCAAAAGAAGTTTTTCATATAAAAATTTCAATTTTTTTAGGTTTTGAGTGGATTTTTCAATTTTTTGGGGGTAGTCACGAATTAAAGTCCTTTTCGCTTTAGGACGCATATTTAAGGAGATATGGGCAAAAGAAGTTTTTCATATAAAAATTTCAATTTTTTTAGGTTTTGGGTGGATTTTTGAATTTTTTGAGGGTGGTCACGAATTAAAGTCCTTTTCGCCCTAGGACGCATATTTAAGGAGATATGGGCAAAAGAAGTTTTTCATATAAAAATTTCAATTTTTTTAGGTTTTGGGTGGATTTTTGAATTTTTTTAGGGTGGTCACGAATTAAAGTCCTTTTCGCTCTAGGACGCATATTTAAGGAGATATGGGCAAAAGAAGTTTTTCATATAAAAATTTCAATTTTTTTAGGTTTTGAGTGGATTTTTCAATTTTTTGGGGGTAGTCACGAATTAAAGTCCTTTTCGCTCTAGGACGCATATTTAAGGAGATATGGGCAAAAGAAGTTTTTCATATAAAAATTTCAATTTTTTTTTAGGTTTTGGGTGGATTTTTCAATTTTTTGAGGGTGGTCACGAATTAAAGTCCTTTTCGCTCTAGGACGCATATTTAAGCAAATATGGGCAAAAGAAGTTTTTCATATAAAAATTTCAATTTTTTTAGGTTTTGGGTGGAGTTTTCAATTTTTTGAGGGTGGTCACGAATTAAAGTACTTTTCGCTCTAGGACGCATATTTAAGGAGATATGGGCAAAATAAGTTTTTCATATAAAAATTTCAATTTTTTTAGGTTTTGGGTGGATTTTTCAATTTTTTGAGGGTGGTCACGAATTAAAGTCATTTTCGCTCTAGGACGCATATTTAATGAGATATGGGCAAAAGAAGTTTTTCATATAAAAATTTAAATTTTTTTAGGATTTGGGTGGATTTTTTAATTTTTTGAGGGTGGTCACGAATTAAAGTCCTTTTCGCTCTAGGACGCATATTTAAGGAGATATGGACAAAAGAAGTTTTTTATATAAAAATTTAAATTTTTTTAGGTTTTGGGTGGATTTTTCAATTTTTTGAGGGTGGTCACGAATTAAAGTCCTTTTCGCTCTAGGACGCATATTTAAGGAGATATGGGCAAAAGAAGTTTTTCATATAAAAATTTAAATTTTTTTAGGTTTTGAGTGGACTTTTCAATTTTTTGGGGGTGGTCACGAATTAAAGTCATTTTCGCTCTAGGACGTATATTTAAGGAGATATGGCCAAAAGAAGTTTTTCATATAAAAATTTCAATTTTTTTAGGTTTTGGGTGGATTTTTCAATTTTTTGAGGGTGGTCACGAATTATCATCCTTTTCGCTCTAGGACGCATATTTAAGGAGATATATCCAAAAGAAGTTTTTCATACAAAAATTTAAATTTGGGTGGATTTTTCAATTTTTTGAGGGTGGTCACGAATTAAAGTCCTTTTCGCTCTAGGACGCATATTTAAGGAGATATGGGCAAAAGAAGTTTTTCATATAAAAATTTAAATTTTTTTAGGTATTGGGTGGATTTTTCAATTTTTTGAGGGTGGTCACGAATTAAAGTCCTTTTCGCTCTAGGACGCATATTTAAGGAGATATGGGCAAAAGAAGTTTTTCATATAAAAATTTAAATTTTTGTAGGTTTTGGGTGGATTGTTCAATTTTTTGAGGGTGGTCACGAATTAAAGTCCTTTTCGCTCTAGGACGCATATTTAAGGAGATATGGGCAAAAGAAGTTTTTCATATAAAAATTTCAATTTTTTTAGGTTTTGGGTGGATTTTTCAATTTTTTTTTGGGGTGGTCACGAATTAAAGTCCTTTTCGCTCTAGGACGCATATTTAAGGAGATATGGACAAAAGAAGTTTTTCATATAAAAATTTAAATTTTTCTAGGTTTTGGGTGGATTTTTCAATTTTTTGAGGGTGGTCACGAATTAAAGTCCTTTTCGCTCTAAAAATTTAATTTTTTTTAGGTTTTGGGTGGATTTTTTAATTTTTTGAGAGTGGTCACGAATTAAAGTCCTTTTCGCTCTAGGACGCATATTTAAGGAGATATGGACAAAAGAAGTTTTTCATATACAAATTTCAATTTTTTTAGGTTTTGGGTGGATTTTTCAATTTTTTTAGGGTGGTCACGAATTAAAGTCCTTTTCGCTCTAGCACGCTTAGTTTAGGAGATATGGCCAAAAGAAGTTTTTCATATAAAAATTTCAATTTTTTTAGGTTTTGGGTGGATTTTTCAATTTTTTGAGGGTGGTCACGAATTAAAGTCCTTTTCGCTCTAGGACGCATATTTAAGGAGATATGGGCAAAAGAAGTTTTTCATATAAAAATTTCAATTTTTTTAGGTTTTGGGTGGATTTTTCAATTTTTTGAGGGTGGTCACGAATTATCATCCTTTTCGCTCTAGGACGCATATTTAAGGAGATATAGCCAAAAGAAGTTTTTCATATAAAAATTTCATTTTTTTTAGGTTTTGGGTGGATTTTTCAATTTTTTTGGGGTGGTCACGAATTAAAGTCCTTTTCGCTCTAGGACGCTTAGTTTAGGAGATATGGGCAAAAGAAGTTTTTCATATAAAAATTTCAATTTTTTTAGGTTTTGGGTGGATTTTTCAATTTTTTTAGGAATTAAAGTCATTTTCGCTCTAGGACGCATATTTAAGGAGATATGGGCAAAAGAAGTTTTTCATATAAAAATTTCAATTTTTTTAGGTTTTGGGTGGATTTTTGAATTTTTTGAGGGTGGTCACGAATTAAAGTCCTTTTCGCCCTAGGACGCATATTTAAGGAGATATGGGCAAAAGAAGTTTTTCATATAAAAATTTCAATTTTTTTAGGTTTTGGGTGGATTTTTCAATTTTTTGAGGGTGGTCACGAATTAAAGTCCTTTTCGCTCTAGGACGCATATTTAAGGAGATATGGGCAAAAGAAGTTTTTCATATAAAAATTTCAATTTTTTTAGGTTTTGAGTGGATTTTTCAATTTTTTGGGGGTAGTCACGAATTAAAGTCCTTTTCGCTCTAGGACGCATATTTAAGGAGATATGGGCAAAAGAAGTTTTTCATATAAAAATTTAAATTTTTTTAGGTTTTGGGTGGATTTTTGAATTTTTTGAGGGTGGTCACGAATTAAAGTCCTTTTCGCTCTAAGACGTATATTTAAGGAGATATAGCCAAAAGAAGTTTTTCATATAAAAATTTCAATTTTTTTAGGTTTTGGGTGGATTTTTCAATTTTTTGAGGGTGGTCACGAATTAAAGTCCTTTTCGCTCTAGGACGCATATTTAAGGAGATATGGGCAAAAGAAGTTTTTCATATAAAAATTTCAATTTTTTTAGGTTTTGAGTGGATTTTTCAATTTTTTGGGGGTAGTCACGAATTAAAGTCCTTTTCGCTCTAGGACGCATATTTAAGGAGATATGGGCAAAAGAAGTTTTTCATATAAAAATTTCAATTTTTTTAGGTTTTGGGTGGAGTTTTCAATTTTTTGAGGGTGGTCACGAATTAAAGTCCTTTTCGCTCTAGGACGCATATTTAAGGAGATATGGGCAAAAGAAGTTTTTTATATAAAAAATTATTTTTTTTTAGGTTTTGGGTGGATTTTTCAATTTTTTGAGGGTGGTCACGAATTAAAGTCCTTTTCGCTCTAGGACGCATATTTAAGGAGATATGGGCAAAAGAAGTTTTTCATATAAAAATTTAAATTTTTTTAGGTTTTGAGTGGACTTTTCAATTTTTTGGGGGTGGTCACGAATTAAAGTCATTTTCGCTCTAGGACGTATATTTAAGGAGATATGGCCAAAAGAAGTTTTTCATATAAAAATTTCAATTTTTTTAGGTTTTGGGTGGATTTTTCAATTTTTTGAGGGTGGTCACGAATTAAAGTCCTTTTCGCTCTAGGACGCATATTTAAGGAGATATGGGCAAAAGAAGTTTTTCATATAAAAATTTCAATTTTTTTAGGTTTTGAGTGGATTTTTCAATTTTTTGGGGGTAGTCACGAATTAAAGTCCTTTTCGCTCTAGGACGCATATTTAAGGAGATATGGGCAAAAGAAGTTTTTCATATAAAAATTTCAATTTTTTTAGGTTTTGGGTGGAGTTTTCAATTTTTTGAGGGTGGTCACGAATTAAAGTCCTTTTCGCTCTAGGACGCATATTTAAGGAGATATGGGCAAAAGAAGTTTTTTATATAAAAAATTAATTTTTTTTAGGTTTTGGGTGGATTTTTCAATTTTTTGAGGGTGGTCACGAATTAAAGTCCTTTTCGCTCTAGGACGCATATTTAAGGAGATATGGGCAAAAGAAGTTTTTCATATAAAAATTTAAATTTTTTTAGGTTTTGAGTGGACTTTTCAATTTTTTGGGGGTGGTCACGAATTAAAGTCATTTTCGCTCTAGGACGTATATTTAAGGAGATATGGCCAAAAGAAGTTTTTCATATAAAAATTTCAATTTTTTTAGGTTTTGGGTGGATTTTTCAATTTTTTGAGGGTGGTCACGAATTATCATCCTTTTCGCTCTAGGACGCATATTTAAGGAGATATGGGCAAAATAAGTTTTTCATATAAAAATTTAAATTTTTTTAGGTTTTGGGTGGATTTTTCAATTTTTTGAGGGTGGTCACGAATTAAAGTCCTTTTCGCTCTAGGACGCATATTTAAGGAGATATAGCCAAAAGAAGTTTTTCATATAAAAATTTAAATTTTTTTAGGTATTGGGTGGATTTTTCAATTTTTTGAGGGTGGTCACGAATTAAAGTCCTTTTCGCTCTAGGACGCATATTTAAGGAGATATGGGCAAAAGAAGTTTTTCATATAAAAATTTAAATTTTTTTAGGTTTTGGGTGGATTGTTCAATTTTTTGAGGGTGGTCACGAATTAAAGTCCTTTTCGCTCTAGGACGCATATTTAAGGAAATATGGGCAAAAGAAGTTTTTCATATAAAAATTTCAATTTTTTTAGGTTTTGGGTGGATTTTTCAATTTTTTTTTGGGGTGGTCACGAATTAGAGTCCTTTTCGCTCTAGGACGCATATTTAAGGAGATATGGACAAAAGAAGTTTTTCATAGAAAAATTTAAATTTTTCTAGGTTTTGGGTGGATTTTTCAATTTTTTGAGGGTGGTCACGAATTAAAGTCCTTTTCGCTCTAAAAATTTTAATTTTTTTAGGTTTTGGGTGGATTTTTTAATTTTTTGAGAGAGGTCACGAATTAAAGTCCTTTTCGCTCTAGGACGCATATTTAAGGAGATATGGACAAAAGAAGTTTTTCATATAAAAATTTAAATTTTTCTAGGTTTTGGGTGGATTTTTCAATTTTTTGAGGGTGGTCACGAATTAAAGTCCTTTTCGCTCTAGGACGCATATTTAAGGAGATATGGGCAAAAGAAGTTTTTCATATAAAAATTTCAATTTTTTTAGGTTGTGGGTGGATTTTTGAATTTTTTGAGGGTGGTCACGAATTAAAGTCCTTTTCGCTCTAGGACGCATATTTAAGGAGATATGGGCAAAAGAAGTTTTTCATATAAAAATTTCAATTTTTTTTAGGTTTTGAGTGGATTTTTCAATTTTTGGGGGTGGTCACGAATTAAAGTCCTTTTCGCTCTAGTACGCATATTTAAGGAGATATGAGCAAAAGAAGTTTTTCATATAAAAATTTCAATTTTTTTAGGTTTTGGGTGGATTTTTCAATTTTTTTGAGGTGGTCACGAAATAAAGTCCTTTTCGCTCTAGGACGCATAGTTTAGGAGATATGGGCAAAAGGAGTTTTTCATATAAAAATTTCAATTTTTTTAGGTTTTGGGTGGATTTTTGAATTTTTTGAGGGTGGTCACGAATTAAAGGCCTTTTCGCTCTAGGACGCATATTTAAGGAGATATGGGCAAAAGAAGTTTTTCATATAAAATTTCAATTTTTTTAGGTTTTGGGTGGATTTTTGAATTTTTTGAGGGTGGTCACGAATTAAAGTCCTTTTCGATCTAGGACGCATATTTAAGGAGATATGGGCAAAAGAAGTTTTTCATATAAAAATTTAATTTTTTTGGGTTTTGGGTTGATTTTTCAATTTTTTGAGGGTGGTCACGAATTAAAGTCCTTTTCGCTCTAGGACGCATATTTAAGGAGATATGGGCAAAAGAAGTTTTTCATATAAAAATTTCAATTTTTTTAGGTTTTGGGTGGATTTTTTAATTTTTTGAGAGTGGTCACGAATTAAAGTCCTTTTCGCTCTAGGACGCATATTTAAGGAGATATGGACAAAAGAAGTTTTTCATATAAAAATTTAAATTTTTCTAGGTTTTGGGTGGATTTTTCAATTTTTTGAGGGTGGTCACGAATTAAAGTCCTTTTCGCTCTAGGACGCATATTTAAGGAGATATGGGCAAAAGAAGTTTTTCATATAAAAATTTCAATTTTTTAGGTTTTGGGTGGATTTTTCAATTTTTTGAGGGTGGTCACGAATTAAAGTCCTTTTCGCTCTAGGACGCATATTTAAGGAGATATGGGCAAAAGAAGTTTTTCATATAAAAATTTCAATTTTTTTAGGTTTTGGGTGGATTTTTCAATTTTTTTGGGGTGGTCACGAATTAAAGTCCTTTTCGCTCTAGGACGCATATTTAAGGAGATATGGGCAAAAGAAGCTTTTCATATAAAAATTTCAATTTTTTTAGGTTTTGGGTGGATTTTTCAATTTTTTGAGGGTGGTCACGAATTAAAGTCCTTTTCGCTCTAGGACGCATATTTAAGGAGATATGGGCAAAAGAAGTTTTTCATATAAAAATTTCAATTTTTTTAGGTTTTGGGTGGATTTTTCAATTTTTTTTGGGGTGGTCACGAATTAAAGTCCTTTTCGCTCTAGGACGCATATTTAAGGAGATATGGGCAAAAGAAGTTTTTCATATAAAAATTTCAAATTTTTTAGGTTTTGGGTGGATTTTTCAATTTTTTGAGGGTGGTCACGAATTATCATACTTTTCGCTCTAGGACGCATATTTAAGGAGATATGGGCAAAAGAAGTTTTTCATATAAAAATTTCAATTTTTTTAGGTTTTGGGTGGATTTTTCAATTTTTTTAGGGTGGTCACGAATTAAAGTCCTTTTCGCTCTAGGACGCATATTTAAGGAGATATGGGCAAAAGAAGTTTTTCATATAAAAATTTCAATTTTTTTAGGTTGTGGGTGGATTTTTGAATTTTTTGAGGGTGGTCACGAATTAAAGTCCTTTTCGCTCTAGGACGCATATTTAAGGAGATATGGGCAAAAGAAGCTTTTCATATAAAAATTTCAATTTTTTTTAGGTTTTGAGTGGATTTTTCAATTTTTGGGGGTGGTCACGAATTAAAGTCCTTTTCGTTCTAGGACGCATATTTAAGGAGATATGAGCAAAAGAAGTTTTTCATATAAAAATTTCAATTTTTTTAGGTTTTGGGTGGATTTTTCAATTTTTTTGAGGTGGTCACGAAATAAAGTCCTTTTCGCTCTAGGACGCATAGTTTAGGATATATGGGCAAAAGGAGTTTTTCATATAAAAATTTCAATTTTTTTAGGTTTTGGGTGGATTTTTGAATTTTTTGAGGGTGGTCACGAATTAAAGGCCTTTTCGCTCTAGGACGCATATTTAAGGAGATATGGAAAAAGAAGTTTTTCATATAAAAATTTAAATCTTTTTAGGTTTTGAGTGGATTTTTCAATTTTTTTAGGGTGGTCACGAAGTTTTTCATATAAAAATTTCATTTTATTAGGTTTTGGGTGGATTTTTGAATTTTTTGAGGGTGGTCACGAATTAAAGTCCTTTTCGCTCTAGGACGCATATTTAAGGAGATATGGGCAAAATAAGTTTTTCATATAAAAATTTAAATTTTTTTGGGTTTTGGGTGGATTTTTCAATTTTTTGAGGGTGGTCACGAATTAAAGTCCTTTTCGCTCTAGGACGCTTAGTTTAGGAGATATGGGCAAAAGAAGTTTTTCATATAAAAATTTAAATTTTTTTAGGTTTTGTGTGGATTTTTCAATTTTTTGAGGGTGGTCACGAATTAAAGTCCTTTTCGCTCTAGGACGCAGATTTAAGGAGATATGGGCAAAAGAAGTTTTTCATATAAAAATTTCAATTTTTTTAGGTTTTGGGTGGATTTTTCAATTTTTTTAGGGTGGTCACGAATTAATGTCCTTTTCGCTCTAGGACGCTTAGTTTAGGAGATATGGGCAAAAGAAGTTTTTCATATAAAAATGTCAATTTTTTTAGGTTTTGGGTGGATTTTTACATTTTTTGAGGGTGGTCACGAATTAAAGTCCTTTTCGCTCTAGGACGCATATTTAAGGAAATATGGGCAAAAGAAGTTTTTCATATAAAAATTTCAATTTTTTTAGGTTTTGGGTGGATTTTTGAATTTTTTGAGGGTGGTCACGAATTAAAGTCCTTTTCGCTCTAGGACGCTTAGTTTAGGAGATATGGGCAAAAGAAGTTTTTCATATAAAAATTTCAATTTTTTTAGGTTTTGGGTGGATTTTTCAATTTTTTGAGGGTGGTCACGAATTAAAGTCCTTTTCGCTCTAGGACGCATATTTAAGGAGATATGGGCAAAAGAAGTTTTTCATATAAAAATTTAAATTTTTTTAGGTTTTGGGTGGATTGTTCAATTTTTTGAGGGTGGTCACGAATTAAAGTCCTTTTCGCTCTAGGACGCATATTTAAGGAAATATGGGCAAAAGAAGTTTTTCATATAAAAATTTCAATTTTTTTAGGTTTTGGGTGGATTTTTCAATTTTTTTTGGGGTGGTCACGAATTAAAGTCCTTTTCGCTCTAGGACGCATATTTAAGGAGATATGGACAAAAGAAGTTTTTCATAGAAAAATTTAAATTTTTCTAGGTTTTGGGTGGATTTTTCAATTTTTTGAGGGTGGTCACGAATTAAAGTCCTTTTCGCTCTAAAAATTTAAATTTTTTTAGGTTTTGGGTGGATTTTTTAATTTTTTGAGAGTGGTCACGAATTAAAGTCCTTTTCGCTCTAGGACGCATATTTAAGGAGATATGGACAAAAGAAGTTTTTCATATAAAAATTTAAATTTTTCTAGGTTTTGGGTGGATTTTTCAATTTTTTGAGGGTGGTCACGAATTAAAGTCCTTTTCGATCTAGGACGCATATTTAAGGAGATATGGGCAAAAGAAGTTTTTCATATAAAAATTTAAATTTTTTTGGGTTTTGGGTTGATTTTTCAATTTTTTGAGGGTGGTCACGAATTAAAGTCCTTTTCGCTCTAGGACGCATATTTAAGGAGATATGGGCAAAAGAAGTTTTTCATATAAAAATTTCAATTTTTTTAGGTTTTGGGTGGATTTTTTAAATTTTTGAGAGTGGTCACGAATTAAAGTCCTTTTCGCTCTAGGACGCATATTTAAGGAGATATGGGCAAAAGAAGTTTTTCATATAAAAATTTCAATTTTTTTAGGTTTTGGGTGGATTTTTGAATTTTTTGAGGGTGGTCACGAATTAAAGTCCTTTTCGATCTAGGACGCATATTTAAGGAGATATGGGCAAAAGAAGTTTTTCATATAAAAATTTAATTTTTTTTTGGGTTTTGGGTTGATTTTTCAATTTTTTGAGGGTGGTCACGAATTAAAGTCCTTTTCGCTCTAGGACGCATATTTAAGGAGATATGGGCAAAAGAAGTTTTTCATATAAAAATTTCAATTTTTTTAGGTTTTGGGTGGATTTTTTAATTTTTTGAGAGTGGTCACGAATTAAAGTCCTTTTCGCTCTAGGACGCATATTTAAGGAGATATGGACAAAAGAAGTTTTTCATATAAAAATTTAAATTTTTCTAGGTTTTGGGTGGATTTTTAAATTTTTTGAGGGTGGTCACGAATTAAAGTCCTTTTCGCTCTAGGACGCATATTTAAGGAGATATAGCCAAAAGAAGTTTTTCATATAAAAATTTCAATTTTTTTAGGTTTTGGGTGGATTTTTCAATTTTTTGAGGGTGGTCACGAATTAAAGTCCTTTTCGCTCTAGGACGCATATTTAAGGAGATATGGGCAAAAGAAGTTTTTCATATAAAAATTTCAATTTTTTTTAGGTTTTGGGTGGATTTTTCAATTTTTTTGGGGTGGTCACGAATTAAAGTCCTTTTCGCTCTAGGACGCATATTTAAGGAGATATGGGCAAAAGAAGTTTTTCATATAAAAATTTAAATTTTTTTAGGTTTTGAGTGGACTTTTCAATTTTTTGGGGGTGGTCACGAATTAAAGTCATTTTCGCTCTAGGACGTATATTTAAGGAGATATGGGCAAAAGAAGCTTTTCATATAAAAATTTCAATTTTTTTAGGTTTTGGGTGGATTTTTCAATTTTTTGAGGGTGGTCACGAATTAAAGTCCTTTTCGCTCTAGGACGCATATTTAAGGAGATATGGGCAAAAGAAGTTTTTCATATAAAAATTTCAATTTCAATTTTCGCTCTAGGACGCATATTTAAGGAGATATGGGCAAAAGAAGTTTTTCATATAAAAATTTCATTTTTTTTAGGTTTTGGGTGGATTTTTCAATTTTTTGAGGGTGGTCACGAATTATCATCCTTTTCGCTCTAGGACGCATATTTAAGGAGATATGGGCAAAAGAAGTTTTTCATGTAAAAATTTCAATTTTTTTAGGTTTTGGGTGGATTTTTCAATTTTTTGAGGGAGGTCACGAATTAAAGTCCTTTTCGCTCTAAAAATTTAAATTTTTTTAGGTTTTGGGTGGATTTTTTAATTTTTTGAGAGTGGTCACGAATTAAAGTCCTTTTCGCTCTAGGACGCATATTTAAGGAGATATGGACAAAAGAAGTTTTTCATATAAAAATTTAAATTTTTCTAGGTTTTGGGTGGATTTTTCAATTTTTTGAGGGTGGTCACGAATTAAAGTCCTTTTCGATCTAGGACGCATATTTAAGGAGATATGGGCAAAAGAAGTTTTTCATATAAAAATTTAAATTTTTTTGGGTTTTGGGTTGATTTTTCAATTTTTTGAGGGTGGTCACGAATTAAAGTCCTTTTCGCTCTAGGACGCATAGTTTAGGAGATATGGGCAAAAGAAGTTTTTCATATAAAAATTTCAATTTTTTTAGGTTTTGGGTGGATTTTTCAATTTTTTTGGGGTGGTCACGAATTAAAGTCCTTTTCGCTCTAGGACGCATATTTAAGGAGATATGGGCAAAAGAAGTTTTTCATATAAAAATTTCAAATTTTTTAGGTTTTGGGTGGATTTTTCAATTTTTTGAGGGTGGTCACGAATTATCATACTTTTCGCTCTAGGACGCATATTTAAGGAGATATGGGCAAAAGAAGTTTTTCATATAAAAATTTCAATTTTTTTAGGTTTTGGGTGGATTTTTCAATTTTTTTAGGGTGGTCACGAATTAAAGTCCTTTTCGCTCTAGGACGCATATTTAAGGAGATATGGGCAAAAGAAGTTTTTCATATAAAAATTTCAATTTTTTTAGGTTGTGGGTGGATTTTTGAATTTTTTGAGGGTGGTCACGAATTAAAGTCCTTTTCGCTCTAGGACGCATATTTAAGGAGATATGGGCAAAAGAAGCTTTTCATATAAAAATTTCAATTTTTTTTAGGTTTTGAGTGGATTTTTCAATTTTTGGGGGTGGTCACGAATTAAAGTCCTTTTCGTTCTAGGACGCATATTTAAGGAGATATGAGCAAAAGAAGTTTTTCATATAAAAATTTCAATTTTTTTAGGTTTTGGGTGGATTTTTCAATTTTTTTGAGGTGGTCACGAAATAAAGTCCTTTTCGCTCTAGGACGCATAGTTTAGGAGATATGGGCAAAAGGAGTTTTTCATATAAAAATTTCAATTTTTTTAGGTTTTGGGTGGATTTTTGAATTTTTTGAGGGTGGTCACGAATTAAAGGCCTTTTCGCTCTAGGACGCATATTTAAGGAGATATGGAAAAAGAAGTTTTTCATATAAAAATTTAAATCTTTTTAGGTTTTGAGTGGATTTTTCAATTTTTTTTGGGTGGTCACGAAGTTTTTCATATAAAAATTTCATTTTATTAGGTTTTGGGTGGATTTTTGAATTTTTTGAGGGTGGTCACGAATTAAAGTCCTTTTCGCTCTAGGACGCATATTTAAGGAGATATGGGCAAAAGAAGTTTTTCATATAAAAATTTAAATTTTTTTGGGTTTTGGGTGGATTTTTCAATTTTTTGAGGGTGGTCACGAATTAAAGTCCTTTTCGCTCTAGGACGCTTAGTTTAGGAGATATGGGCAAAAGAAGTTTTTCATATAAAAATTTCAATTTTTTTAGGTTTTGTGTGGATTTTTCAATTTTTTGAGGGTGGTCACGAATTAAAGTCCTTTTCGCTCTAGGACGCAGATTTAAGGAGATATGGGCAAAAGAAGTTTTTCATATAAAAATTTCAATTTTTTTAGGTTTTGGGTGGATTTTTCAATTTTTTTAGGGTGGTCACGAATTAATGTCCTTTTCGCTCTAGGACGCTTAGTTTAGGAGATATGGGCAAAAGAAGTTTTTCATATAAAAATGTCAATTTTTTTAGGTTTTGGGTGGATTTTTAAATTTTTTGAGGGTGGTCACGAATTAAAGTCCTTTTCGCTCTAGGACGCATATTTAAGGAAATATGGGCAAAAGAAGTTTTTCATATAAAAATTTCAATTTTTTTAGGTTTTGGGTGGATTTTTTAATTTTTTGAGAGTGGTCACGAATTAAAGTCCTTTTCGCTCTAGGACGCATATTTAAGGAGATATGGACAAAAGAAGTTTTTCATATAAAAATTTAAATTTTTCTAGGTTTTGGGTGGATTTTTCAATTTTTTGAGGGTGGTCACGAATTAAAGTCCTTTTCGCTCTAGGACGCATATTTAAGGAGATATAGCCAAAAGAAGTTTTTCATATAAAAATTTAAATTTTTTTAGGTTTTGGGTGGATTTTTCAATTTTTTGAGGGTGGTCACGAATTAAAGTCCTTTTCGCTCTAGGACGCATATTTAAGGAGATATGGGCAAAAGAAGTTTTTCATATAAAAATTTCAATTTTTTTTAGGTTTTGGGTGGATTTTTCAATTTTTTTGGGGTGGTCACGAATTAAAGTCCTTTCTAGGACGCATATATATTTAAGGAGATATGGGCAAAAGAAGTTTTTCATATAAAAATTTAAATTTTTTTAGGTTTTGAGTGGACTTTTCAATTTTTTGGGGGTGGTCACGAATTAAAGTCATTTTCGCTCTAGGACGTATATTTAAGGAGATATGGGCAAAAGAAGCTTTTCATATAAAAATTTCAATTTTTTTAGGTTTTGGGTGGATTTTTCAATTTTTTGAGGGTGGTCACGAATTATCATACTTTTCGCTCTAGGACGCATATTTAAGGAGATATGGGCAAAAGAAGTTTTTCATATAAAAATTTCAATTTTTTTAGGTTTTGGGTGGATTTTTCAATTTTTTTAGGGTGGTCACGAATTAAAGTCCTTTTCGCTCTAGGACGCATATTTAAGGAGATATGGGCAAAAGAAGTTTTTCATATAAAAATTTCAATTTTTTTAGGTTGTGGGTGGATTTTTGAATTTTTTGAGGGTGGTCACGAATTAAAGTCCTTTTCGCTCTAGGACGCATATTTAAGGAGATATGGGCAAAAGAAGCTTTTCATATAAAAATTTCAATTTTTTTTAGGTTTTGAGTGAATTTTTCAATTTTTGGGGGTGGTCACGAATTAAAGTCCTTTTCGTTCTAGGACGCATATTTAAGGAGATATGAGCAAAAGAAGTTTTTCATATAAAAATTTCAATTTTTTTAGGTTTTGGGTGGATTTTTCAATTTTTTTGAGGTGGTCACGAAATAAAGTCCTTTTCGCTCTAGGACGCATAGTTTAGGAGATATGGGCAAAAGGAGTTTTTCATATAAAAATTTCAATTTTTTTAGGTTGTGGGTGGATTTTTGAATTTTTTGAGGGTGGTCACGAATTAAAGTCCTTTTCGCTCTAGGACGCATATTTAAGGAGATATGGGCAAAAGAAGCTTTTCATATAAAAATTTCAATTTTTTTTAGGTTTTGAGTGAATTTTTCAATTTTTGGGGGTGGTCACGAATTAAAGTCCTTTTCGTTCTAGGACGCATATTTAAGGAGATATGAGCAAAAGAAGTTTTTCATATAAAAATTTCAATTTTTTTAGGTTTTGGGTGGATTTTTCAATTTTTTTGAGGTGGTCACGAAATAAAGTCCTTTTCGCTCTAGGACGCATAGTTTAGGAGATATGGGCAAAAGGAGTTTTTCATATAAAAATTTCAATTTTTTTAGGTTTTGGGTGGATTTTTGAATTTTTTGAGGGTGGTCACGAATTAAAGGCCTTTTCGCTCTAGGACGCATATTTAAGGAGATATGGAAAAAGAAGTTTTTCATATAAAAATTTAAATCTTTTTAGGTTTTGAGTGGATTTTTCAATTTTTTTAGGGTGGTCACGAAGTTTTTCATATAAAAATTTCATTTTATTAGGTTTTGGGTGGATTTTTGAATTTTTTGAGGGTGGTCACGAATTAAAGTCCTTTTCGCTCTAGGACGCATATTTAAGGAGATATGGGCAAAAGAAGTTTTTCATATAAAAATTTAAATTTTTTTGGGTTTTGGGTGGATTTTTCAATTTTTTGAGGGTGGTCACGAATTAAAGTCCTTTTCGCTCTAGGACGCTTAGTTTAGGAGATATGGGCAAAAGAAGTTTTTCATATAAAAATTTCAATTTTTTTAGGTTTTGTGTGGATTTTTAAATTTTTTGAGGGTGGTCACGAATTAAAGTCCTTTTCGCTCTAGGACGCAGATTTAAGGAGATATGGGCAAAAGAAGTTTTTCATATAAAAATTTCAATTTTTTTAGGTTTTGGGTGGATTTTTCAATTTTTTTAGGGTGGTCACGAATTAATGTCCTTTTCGCTCTAGGACGCTTAGTTTAGGAGATATGGGCAAAAGAAGTTTTTCATATAAAAATGTCAATTTTTTTAGGTTTTGGGTGGATTTTTAAATTTTTTGAGGGTGGTCACGAATTAAAGTCCTTTTCGCTCTAGGACGCATATTTAAGGAAATATGGGCAAAAGAAGTTTTTCATATAAAAATTTCAATTTTTTTAGGTTTTGGGTGGATTTTTTAATTTTTTGAGAGTGGTCACGAATTAAAGTCCTTTTCGCTCTAGGACGCATATTTAAGGAGATATGGACAAAAGAAGTTTTTCATATAAAAATTTAAATTTTTCTAGGTTTTGGGTGGATTTTTCAATTTTTTGAGGGTGGTCACGAATTAAAGTCCTTTTCGCTCTAGGACGCATATTTAAGGAGATATAGCCAAAAGAAGTTTTTCATATAAAAATTTCAATTTTTTTAGGTTTTGAGTGGATTTTTCAATTTTTTGAGGGTGGTCACGAATTAAAGTCCTTTTCGCTCTAGGACGCATATTTAAGGAGATATGGGCAAAAGAAGTTTTTCATATAAAAATTTCAATTTTTTTAGGTTTTGGGTGGATTTTTCAATTTTTTTGGGGTGGTCACGAATTAAAGTCCTTTTCGCTCTAGGACGCATATTTAAGGAGATATGGGCAAAAGAAGTTTTTCATATAAAAATTTAAATTTTTTTAGGTTTTGAGTGGACTTTTCAATTTTTTGGGGGTGGTCACGAATTAAAGTCATTTTCGCTCTAGGACGTATAATTAAGGAGATATGGGCAAAAGAAGCTTTTCATATAAAAATTTCAATTTTTTTAGGTTTTGGGTGGATTTTTCAATTTTTTGAGGGTGGTCACGAATTAAAGTCCTTTTCGCTCTAGGACGCATATTTAAGGAGATATGGGCAAAAGAAGTTTTTCATATAAAAATTTCAATTTCAATTTTCGCTCTAGGACGCATATTTAAGGAGATATGGGCAAAAGAAGTTTTTCATATAAAAATTTCAATTTTTTTAGGTTTTGGGTGGATTTTTCAATTTTTTGAGGGTGGTCACGAATTATCATCCTTTTCGCTCTAGGACGCATATTTAAGGAGATATGGGCAAAAGAAGTTTTTCATATAAAAATTTCAATTTTTTTAGGTTTTGGGTGGATTTTTCAATTTTTTGAGGGAGGTCACGAATTAAAGTCCTTTTCGCTCTAAAAATTTAAATTTTTTTAGGTTTTGGGTGGATTTTTTAATTTTTTGAGAGTGGTCACGAATTAAAGTCCTTTTCGCTCTAGGACGCATATTTAAGGAGATATGGACAAAAGAAGTTTTTCATATAAAAATTTAAATTTTTCTAGGTTTTGGGTGGATTTTTCAATTTTTTGAGGGTGGTCACGAATTAAAGTCCTTTTCGATCTAGGACGCATATTTAAGGAGATATGGGCAAAAGAAGTTTTTCATATAAAAATTTAAATTTTTTTGGGTTTTGGGTTGATTTTTCAATTTTTTGAGGGTGGTCACGAATTAAAGTCCTTTTCGCTCTAGGACGCATATTTAAGGAGATATGGGCAAAAGAAGTTTTTCATATAAAAATTTCAATTTTTTTAGGTTTTGGGTGGATTTTTCAATTTTTTTGGGGTGGTCACGATTTAAAGTCCTTTTCGCTCTAGGACGCATATTTAAGGATATATGGGCAAAAGAAGTTTTTCATATAAAAATTTCAAATTTTTTAGGTTTTGGGTGGATTTTTCAATTTTTTGAGGGTGGTCACGAATTATCATACTTTTCGCTCTAGGACGCATATTTAAGGAGATATGGGCAAAAGAAGTTTTTCATATAAAAATTTCAATTTTTTTAGGTTTTGGGTGGATTTTTCAATTTTTTGAGGGTGGTCACGAATTAAAGTCCTTTTCGCTCTAGGACGCATATTTAAGGAGATATGGGCAAAAGAAGTTTTTCATATAAAAATTTCAATTTTTTTAGGTTTTGGGTGGATTTTTCAATTTTTTTGGGGTGGTCACGAATTAAAGTCCTTTTCGCTCTAGGACGCATATTTAAGGAGATATGGGCAAAAGAAGTTTTTCATATAAAAATTTAAATTTTTTTAGGTTTTGAGTGGACTTTTCAATTTTTTGGGGGTGGTCACGAATTAAAGTCATTTTCGCTCTAGGACGTATATTTAAGGAGATATGGGCAAAAGAAGCTTTTCATATAAAAATTTCAATTTTTTTAGGTTTTGGGTGGATTTTTCAATTTTTTGAGGGTGGTCACGAATTAAAGTCCTTTTCGCTCTAGGACGCATATTTAAGGAGATATGGGCAAAAGAAGTTTTTCATATAAAAATTTCAATTTTTTTAGGTTTTGGGTGGATTTTTCAATTTTTTTGGGGTGGTCACGAATTAAAGTCCTTTTCGCTCTAGGACGCATATTTAAGGAGATATGGGCAAAAGAAGTTTTTCATATAAAAATTTCAATTTTTTTAGGTTTTGGGTGGATTTTTCAATTTTTTGAGGGTGGTCACGAATTATCATCCTTTTCGCTCTAGGACGCATATTTAAGGAGATATGGGCAAAAGAAGTTTTTCATATAAAAATTTCAATTTTTTTAGGTTTTGGGTGGATTTTTCAATTTTTTTAGGGTGGTCACGAATTAAAGTCCTTTTCGCTCTAGGACGCATATTTAAGGAGATATGGGCAAAAGAAGTTTTTCATATAAAAATTTCAATTTTTTTATGTTGTGGGTGGATTTTTGAATTTTTTGAGGGTGGTCACGAATTAAAGTCCTTTTCGCTCTAGGACGCATATTTAAGGAGATATGGGCAAAAGAAGCTTTTCATATAAAAATTTCAATTTTTTTTAGGTTTTGAGTGGATTTTTCAATTTTTGGGGGTGGTCACGAATTAAAGTCCTTTTCGTTCTAGGACGCATATTTAAGGAGATATGAGCAACAGAAGTTTTTCATATAAAAATTTCAATTTTTTTTTAGGTTTTGGGTGGATTTTTCAATTTTTTTGAGGTGGTCACGAAATAAAGTCCTTTTCGCTCTAGGACGCATAGTTAGGAGATATGGGCAAAAGGAGTTTTTCATATAAAAATTTCAATTTTTTTAGGTTTTGGGTGGATTTTTGAATTTTTTGAGGGTGGTCACGAATTAAAGGCCTTTTCGCTCTAGGACGCATATTTAAGGAGATATAGCCAAAAGAAGTTTTTCATATAAAAATTTCAATTTTTTTAGGTTTTGTGTGGATTTTTCAATTTTTTGAGGGTGGTCACGAATTAAAGTCCTTTTCGCTCTAGGACGCAGATTTAAGGAGATATGGGCAAAAGAAGTTTTTCATATAAAAATTTCAATTTTTTTAGGTTTTGGGTGGATTTTTCAATTTTTTTAGGGTGGTCACGAATTAAAGTCCTTTTCGCTCTAGGACGCTTAGTTTATGAGATATGGGCAAAAGAAGTTTTTCATATAAAAATTTCAATTTTTTTAGGTTTTGGGTGGATTTTTCAATTTTTTGAGGGTGGTCACGAATTAAAGTCCTTTTCGCTCTAGGACGCATAGTTAGGAGATATGGGCAAAAGAAGTTTTTCATATAAAAATTTAAATCTTTTTAGGTTTTGAGTGGATTTTTCAATTTTTTTAGGGTGGTCACGAAGTTTTTCATATAAAAATTTCATTTTTTAGGTTTTGGGTGGATTTTTGAATTTTTTGAGGGTGGTCACGAATTAAAGTCCTTTTCGCTCTAGGACGCATATTTAAGGAGATATGGGCAAAAGAAGTTTTTCATATAAAAATTTAAATTTTTTTGGGTTTTGGGTGGATTTTTCAATTTTTTGAGGGTGGTCACGAATTAAAGTCCTTTTCGCTCTAGGACGCATATTTAAGGAGATATAGCCAAAAGAAGTTTTTCATATAAAAATTTCAATTTTTTTAGGTTTTGTGTGGATTTTTCAATTTTTTGAGGGTGGTCACGAATTAAAGTCCTTTTCGCTCTAGGACGCAGATTTAAGGAGATATGGGCAAAAGAAGTTTTTCATATAAAAATTTCAATTTTTTTAGGTTTTGGGTGGATTTTTCAATTTTTTTAGGGTGGTCACGAATTAATGTCCTTTTCGCTCTAGGACGCTTAGTTTAGGAGATATGGGCAAAAGAAGTTTTTCATATAAAAATGTCAATTTTTTTAGGATTTGGGTGGATTTTTAAATTTTTTGAGGGTGGTCACGAATTAAAGTCCTTTTCGCTCTAGGACGCATATTTAAGGAAATATGGGCAAAAGAAGTTTTTCATATAAAAATTTCAATTTTTTTAGGTTTTGGGTGGATTTTTGAATTTTTTGAGGGTGGTCACGAATTAAAGTCCTTTTCGCTCTAGGACGCTTAGTTTATGAGATATGGGCAAAAGAAGTTTTTCATATAAAAATTTCAATTTTTTTAGGTTTTGGGTGGATTTTTCAATTTTTTGAGGGTGGTCACGAATTAAAGTCCTTTTCGCTCTAGGACGCATATTTAAGGAGATATGGGCAAAAGAAGTTTTTCATATAAAAATTTAAATTTTTTTAGGTTTTGGGTGGATTGTTCAATTTTTTGAGGGTGGTCACGAATTAAAGTCCTTTTCGCTCTAGGACGCATATTTAAGGAAATATGGGCAAAAGAAGTTTTTCATATAAAAATTTCAATTTTTTTAGGTTTTGGGTGGATTTTTCAATTTTTTTTGGGGTGGTCACGAATTAAAGTCCTTTTCGCTCTAGGACGCATATTTAAGGAGATATGGACAAAAGAAGTTTTTCATAGAAAAATTTAAATTTTTCTAGGTTTTGGGTGGATTTTTCAATTTTTTGAGGGTGGTCACGAATTAAAGTCATTTTCGCTCTAAAAATTTAAATTTTTTTAGGTTTTGGGTGGATTTTTTAATTTTTTGAGAGTGGTCACGAATTAAAGTCCTTTTCGCTCTAGGACGCATATTTAAGGAGATATGGACAAAAGAAGTTTTTCATATAAAAATTTAAATTTTTCTAGGTTTTGGGTGGATTTTTCAATTTTTTGAGGGTGGTCACGAATTAAAGTCCTTTTCGCTCTAGGACGCATATTTAAGGAGATATGGGCAAAAGAAGTTTTTCATATAAAAATTTCAATTTTTTTAGGTTTTGGGTGGATTTTTCAATTTTTTAGGGTGGTCACGAATTAAAGTCCTTTTCGCTCTGGGACGCTTAGTTTAGGAGATATGGCCAAAAGAAGTTTTTCATATAAAAATTTCAATTTTTTTAGGTTTTGGGTGGATTTTTCAATTTTTTGAGGGTGGTCACGAATTAAAGTCCTTTTCGCTCTAGGACGCATATTTAAGGAGATATGGGCAAAAGAAGTTTTTCATATAAAAATTTCAATTTTTTTAGGTTGTGGGTGGATTTTTGAATTTTTTGAGGGTGGTCACGAATTAAAGTCCTTTTCGCTCTAGGACGCATATTTAAGGAGATATGGGCAAAAGAAGTTTTTCATATAAAAATTTCAATTTTTTTTAGGTTTTGAGTGGATTTTTCAATTTTTGGGGGTGGTCACGAATTAAAGTCCTTTTCGCTCTAGTACGCATATTTAAGGAGATATGAGCAAAAGAAGTTTTTCATATAAAAATTTCAATTTTTTTAGGTTTTGGGTGGATTTTTCAATTTTTTTGAGGGTGGTCACGAATTAAAGTCCTTTTCGATCTAGGACGCATATTTAAGGAGATATGGGCAAAAGAAGTTTTTCATATAAAAATTTAAATTTTTTTAGGTTTTGAGTGGACTTTTCAATTTTTTGGGGGTGGTCACGAATTAAAGTCATTTTCGCTCTAGGACGTATATTTAAGGAGATATGGGCAAAAGAAGCTTTTCATATAAAAATTTCAATTTTTTTAGGTTTTGGGTGGATTTTTCAATTTTTTGAGGGTGGTCACGAATTAAAGTCCTTTTCGCTCTAGGACGCATATTTAAGGAGATATGGGCAAAAGAAGTTTTTCATATAAAAATTTCAATTTTTTTAGGTTTTGGGTGGATTTTTCAATTTTTTTGGGGTGGTCACGAATTAAAGTCCTTTTCGCTCTAGGACGCATATTTAAGGAGATATGGGCAAAAGAAGTTTTTCATATAAAAATTTCAATTTTTTTAGGTTTTGGGTGGATTTTTGAATTTTTTGAGGGTGGTCACGAATTAAAGTCCTTTTCGATCTAGGACGCATATTTAAGGAGATATGGGCAAAAGAAGTTTTTCATATAAAAATTTAAATTTTTTTGGGTTTTGGGTTGATTTTTCAATTTTTTGAGGGTGGTCACGAATTAAAGTCCTTTTCGCTCTAGGACGCATATTTAAGGAGATATGGGCAAAAGAAGTTTTTCATATAAAAATTTCAATTTTTTTAGGTTTTGGGTGGATTTTTTAATTTTTTGAGAGTGGTCACGAATTAAAGTCCTTTTCGCTCTAGGACGCATATTTAAGGAGATATGGACAAAAGAAGTTTTTCATATAAAAATTTAAATTTTTCTAGGTTTTGGGTGGATTTTTCAATTTTTTGAGGGTGGTCACGAATTAAAGTCCTTTTCGCTCTAGGACGCATATTTAAGGAGATATGGGCAAAAGAAGTTTTTCATATAAAAATTTCAATTTTTTTAGGTTTTGGGTGGATTTTTCAATTTTTTGAGGGTGGTCACGAATTAAAGTCCTTTTCGCTCTAGGACGCATATTTAAGGAGATATGGGCAAAAGAAGTTTTTCATATAAAAATTTCAATTTTTTTAGGTTTTGGGTGGATTTTTCAATTTTTTTGGGGTGGTCACGAATTAAAGTCCTTTTCGCTCTAGGACGCATATTTAAGGAGATATGGGCAAAAGAAGTTTTTTATATAAAAATTTAAATTTTTTTAGGTTTTGAGTGGACTTTTCAATTTTTTGGGGGTGGTCACGAATTAAAGTCATTTTCGCTCTAGGACGTATATTTAAGGAGATATGGGCAAAAGAAGCTTTTCATATAAAAATTTCAATTTTTTTAGGTTTTGGGTGGATTTTTCAATTTTTTGAGGGTGGTCACGAATTAAAGTCCTTTTCGCTCTAGGACGCATATTTAAGGAGATATGGGCAAAAGAAGTTTTTCATATAAAAATTTCAATTTTTTTAGGTTTTGGGTGGATTTTTCAATTTTTTTGGGGTGGTCACGAATTAAAGTCCTTTTCGCTCTAGGACGCATATTTAAGGAGATATGGGCAAAAGAAGTTTTTCATATAAAAATTTCAATTTTTTTAGGTTTTGGGTGGATTTTTCAATTTTTTGAGGGTGGTCACGAATTATCATCCTTTTCGCTCTAGGACGCATATTTAAGGAGATATGGGCAAAAGAAGTTTTTCATATAAAAATTTCAATTTTTTTAGGTTTTGGGTGGATTTTTCAATTTTTTTAGGGTGGTCACGAATTAAAGTCCTTTTCGCTCTAGGACGCATATTTAAGGAGATATGGGCAAAAGAAGTTTTTCATATAAAAATTTCAATTTTTTTAGGTTGTGGGTGGATTTTTGAATTTTTTGAGGGTGGTCACGAATTAAAGTCCTTTTCGCTCTAGGACGCATATTTAAGGAGATATGGGCAAAAGAAGCTTTTCATATAAAAATTTCAATTTTTTTTAGGTTTTGAGTGGATTTTTCAATTTTTGGGGGTGGTCACGAATTAAAGTCCTTTTCGTTCTAGGACGCATATTTAAGGAGGTATGAGCAAAAGAAGTTTTTCATATAAAAATTTCAATTTTTTTAGGTTTTGGGTGGATTTTTCAATTTTTTTGAGGTGGTCACGAAATAAAGTCCTTTTCGCTCTAGGACGCATAGTTTAGGAGATATGGGCAAAAGGAGTTTTTCATATAAAAATTTCAATTTTTTTAGGTTTTGGGTGGATTTTTGAATTTTTTGAGGGTGGTCACGAATTAAAGGCCTTTTCGCTCTAGGACGCATATTTAAGGAGATATGGAAAAAGAAGTTTTTCATATAAAAATTTAAATCTTTTTAGGTTTTGAGTGGATTTTTCAATTTTTTTAGGGTGGTCACGAAGTTTTTCATATAAAAATTTCATTTTTTTAGGTTTTGGGTGGATTTTTGAATTTTTTGAGGGTGGTCACGAATTAAAGTCCTTTTCGCTCTAGGACGCATATTTAAGGAGATATGGGCAAAAGAAGTTTTTCATATAAAAATTTAAATTTTTTTTGGGGTTTGGGTGGATTTTTCAATTTTTTGAGGGTGGTCACGAATTAAAGTCCTTTTCGCTCTAGGACGCATATTTAAGGAGATATAGCCAAAAGAAGTTTTTCATATAAAAATTTCAATTTTTTTAGGTTTTGTGTGGATTTTTCAATTTTTTGAGGGTGGTCACGAATTAAAGTCCTTTTCGCTCTAGGACGCAGATTTAAGGAGATATGGGCAAAAGAAGTTTTTCATATAAAAATTTCAATTTTTTTAGGTTTTGGGTGGATTTTTCAATTTTTTTAGGGTGGTCACGAATTAATGTCCTTTTCGCTCTAGGACGCTTAGTTTAGGAGATATGGGAAAAAGAAGTTTTTCATATAAAAATGTCAATTTTTTTAGGTTTTGGGTGGATTTTTAAATTTTTTGAGGGTGGTCACGAATTAAAGTCCTTTTCGCTCTAGGACGCATATTTAAGGAAATATGGGCAAAAGAAGTTTTTCATATAAAAATTTCAATTTTTTTAGGTTTTGGGTGGATTTTTGAATTTTTTGAGGGTGGTCACGAATTAAAGTCCTTTTCGCTCTAGGACGCATATTTAAGGAGATATGTTCAAAATAAGTTTTTCATATAAAAATTTCAATTTTTTTAGGTTTTGGGTGGATTTTTCAATTTTTTGAGGGTGGTCACGAATTAAAGTCCTTTTCGCTCTAGGACGCTTAGTTTAGGAGATATGGGCAAAAGAAGTTTTTCATATAAAAATTTAAATTTTTTTAGGTTTTGGGTGGATTTTTCAATTTTTTGAGGGTGGTCACGAATTAAAGTCCTTTTCGCTCTAGGACGCTTAGTTTAGGAGATATGGGCAAAAGAAGTTTTTCATATAAAAATTTCAATTTTTCTAGGCTTTGGGTGGATTTTTCAATTTTTTGAGGGTGGTCACGAATTAAAGTCCTTTTCGCTCTAGGACGCATATTTAAGGAGATGTAGCCAAAAGAAGTTTTTCATATAAAAATTTCAATTTTTTTAGGTTTTGGGTGGATTTTTCAATTTTTTGGGGGTAGTCACGAATTAAAGTCCTTTTCGCTCTAGGACGCATATTTAGGGAGATATGGGCAAAAGAAGTTTTTCATATAAAAATTTCAATTTTTTTAGGTTTTGGGTGGATTTTTCAATTTTTTTAGGGTGGTCACGAATTAAAGTCCTTTTCGCTCTAGGACGCTTAGTTTAGGAGATATGGCCAAAAGAAGTTTTTCATATAAAAATTTCAATTTTTTTAGGTTTTGGGTGGATTTTTCAATTTTTTGAGGGTGGTCACGAATTAAAGTCCTTTTCGCTCTAGTACGCATATTTAAGGAGATATGGGCAAAAGAAGTTTTTCATATAAAAATTTCAATTTTTTTAGGTTTTGGGTGGATTTTTTAATTTTTTGAGGGTGGTCACGAATTAAAGTCCTTTTCGCTCTAGGACGCATATTTAAGGAGATATGGCCAAAAGAAGTTTTTCATATAAAAATTTCAATTTTTTTAGGTTTTGGGTGGATTTTTCAATTTTTTGAGGGTGGTCACGAATTAAAGTCCTTTTCGCTCTAGGACGCATATTTAAGGAGATATGGGCAAAAGAAGTTTTTCATATAAAAATTTCAATTTTTTTAGGTTTTGGGTGGATTTTTCAATTTTTTGAGGGTGGTCACGAATTAAAGTCCTTTTCGCTCTAGGACGCTTAGTTTAGGAGATATGGGCAAAAGAAGTTTTTCATATAAAAATTTCAATTTTTTTAGGTTTTGGGTGGATTGTTCAATTTTTTGGGGGTGGTCACGAATTAAAGTCCTTTTCGCTCTAGGACGCTTAGTTTAGGAGATATGGGCAAAAGAAGTTTTTCATATAAAAATTTCAATTTTTCTAGGCTTTGGGTGGATTTTTCAATTTTTTGAGGGTGGTCACGAATTAAAGTCCTTTTCACTCTAGGACGCATATTTAAGGAGATATGGACAAAAGAAGTTTTTTATATAAAAATTTAAATTTTTTTAGGTTATGGGTGGATTTTTCAATTTTTTGAGGGTGGTCACGAATTAAAGTCCTTTTCGCTCTAGGACGCATATTTAAGGAGATATGGGCAAAAGAAGTTTTTCATATAAAAATTTAAATTTTTTTAGGTTTTGAGTGGACTTTTCAATTTTTTGGGGGTGGTCACGAATTAAAGTCAGTTTCGCTCTAGGACGTATATTTAAGGAGTTATGGCCAAAAGAAGTTTTTCATATAAAAATTTCAATTTTTTTAGGTTTTGGGTGGATTTTTGAATTTTTTGAGGGTGGTCACGAATTATCATCCTTTTCGCTCTAGGACGCATATTTAAGGAGATATATCCAAAAGAAGTTTTTCATATAAAAATTTCAATTTTTTAGGTTTTGAGTGGATTTTTCAATTTTTTGGGGGTGGTCACGAATTAAAGTCCTTTTCGCTCTAGGACGTATATTTAAGGAGATATAGCCAAAAGAAGTTTTTCATATAAAAATTTCAATTTTTTTTAGGTTTTGGGTGGATTTTTCAATTTTTTGGGGGTGGTCACGAATTAAAGTCATTTTCGCTCTAGGACGCATATTTAAGGAGATATGGACAAAATAAGTTTTTTATATAAAAATTTAAATTTTTTTAGGTTTTGAGTGGATTTTTCAATTTTTTGAGGGTGGTCACGAATTAAAGTCCTTTTCGCTCTAGGATGCATATTTAAGGAGATATGGGCAAAAGAAGTTTTTCATATAAAAATTTAAATTTTTTTAGGTTTTGAGTGGACTTTTCAATTTTTTGGGGGTGGTCACGAATTAAAGTCATTATCGCTCTAGGACGTATATTTAAGGAGATATGGCCAAAAGAAGTTTTTCATATAAAAATTTCAATTTTTTTAGGTTTTGGGTGGATTTTTGAATTTTTTGAGGGTGGTCACGAATTATCATCCTTTTCGCTCTAGGACGCATATTTAAGGAGATATGGGCAAAAGAAGTTTTTTATATAAAAATTTCAATTTTTTTAGGTTTTGGGTGGATTTTTGAATTTTTTTGGGGTGGTCACGAATTAAAGTCCTTTTCGCTCTAGGACGCTTAGTTTAGGAGATATGGACAAAAGAAGTTTTTCATATAAAAATTTCAATTTTTTTAGGTTTTGGGTGGATTTTTCAATTTTTTGAGGGTGGTCACGAATTAAAGTCCTTTTCGCTCTAGGACGCATATTTAAGGAGATATGGGCAAAAGAAGTTTTTCATATAAAAATTTCAATTTTTTTAGGTTTTGAGTGGACTTTTCAATTTTTTGGGGGTGGTCACGAATTAAAGTCAGTTTCGCTCTAGGACGTATATTTAAGGAGTTATGGCCAAAAGAAGTTTTTCATATAAAAATTTCAATTTTTTTAGGTTTTGGGTGGATTTTTTAATTTTTTGAGGGTGGTCACGAATTATCATCCTTTTCGCTCTAGGACGCATATTTAAGGAGATATATCCAAAAGAAGTTTTTCATATAAAAATTTCAATTTTTTTAGGTTTTGAGTGGATTTTTCAATTTTTTGGGGGTGGTCACGAATTAAAGTCCTTTTCGCTCTAGGACGTATATTTAAGGAGATATAGCCAAAAGAAGTTTTTCATATAAAAATTTCATTTTTTTTTAGGTTTTGGGTGGATTTTTCAATTTTTTGGGGGTGGTCACGAATTAAAGTCATTTTCGCTCTAGGACGTATATTTAAGGAGATATGGCCAAAAGAAGTTTTTCATATAAAAATTTCAATTTTTTTAGGTTTTGTGTGGATTTTTCAATTTTTTGAGGGTGGTCACGAATTATCATCCTTTTCGCTCTAGGACGCATATTTAAGGAGATATGGGCAAAAGAAGTTTTTCATATAAAAATTTCAATTTTTTTAGGTTTTGGGTGGATTTTCCAATTTTTTGAGAGTGGTCACGAATTATCATCCTTTTCGCTCTAGGACGAATATTTAAGGAGATATGGGCAAAAGAAGTTTTTCATATAAAAATTTCAATTTTTTTAGGTTTTGGGTGGATTTTTCAATTTTTTTTAGGGTTGTCACGAATTAAAGTCCTTTTCGCTCTAGGACGCATATATAAGGAGATATGGGCAAAAGAAGTTTTTCATATAAAAATTTAAATTTTTTTAGGTTTTGGGTGGATTTTTCAATTTTTTGAGGGTGGTCACGAATTAAAGTCCTTTTCGCTCTAGGACGCATATTTAAGGAGATATGGGCAAAAGAAGTTTTTCATATAAACATTTCAATTTTTTTAGGTTTTGGGTGGATTTTTCAATTTTTTGAGGGTGGTCACGAATTAAAGTCCTTTTCGCTCTAGGACGCATATTTAAGGAGATATGGGCAAAAGAAGTTTTTCATATAAAAATTTCAATTTTTTTAGGTTTTGAGTGGATTTTTCAATTTTTTGGGGGTAGTCACGAATTAAAGTCCTTTTCGCTCTAGGACGCATATTTAAGGAGATATGGGCAAAAGAAGTTTTTCATATAAAAATTTCATTTTTTTTAGGTTTTGGGTGGATTTTTCAATTTTTTTAGGGTGGTCACGAATTAAAGTCCTTTTCGCTCTAGGACGCTTAGTTTAGGAGATATGGGCAAAAGAAGTTTTTCATATAAAAATGTCAATTTTTTTAGGTTTTGGGTGGATTTTTCAATTTTTTGAGGGTGGTCACGAATTAAAGTCCTTTTCGCTCTAGGACGCATATTTAAGCAAATATGGGCAAAAGAAGTTTTTCATATAAAAATTTCAATTTTTTTAGGTTTTGGGTGGATTTTTGAATTTTTTGAGGGTGGTCACGAATTAAAGTCCTTTTCGCTCTAGGACGCATATTTAAGGAGATATAGCCAAAATAAGTTTTTCATATAAAAATTTCAATTTTTTTAAGTTTTGGGTGGATTTTTCAATTTTTTGAGGGTGGTCACGAATTAAAGTCCTTTTCGCTCTAGGACGCATATTTAAGGAGATATAGCCAAAAGAAGTTTTTCATATAAAAATTTCAATTTTTTTAGGATTTGGGTGGATTTTTTAATTTTTTGAGGGTGGTCACGAATTAAAGTCCTTTTCGCTCTAGGACGCATATTTAAGGAGATATGGACAAAAGAAGTTTTTTATATAAAAATTTCAATTTTTTTAGGTTTTGGGTGGATTTTTCAATTTTTTGAGGGTGGTCACGAATTAAAGTCCTTTTCGCTCTAGGACGCATATTTAAGGAGATATGGACAAAAGAAGTTTTTTATATAAAAATTTAATTTTTTTTAGGTTTTGGGTGGATTTTTCAATTTTTTGAGGGTGGTCACGAATTAAAGTCCTTTTCGCTCTAGGACGCATATTTAAGGAGATATGGGCAAAAGAAGTTTTTCATATAAAAATTTAAATTTTTTTAGGTTTTGAGTGGACTTTTCAATTTTTTGGGGGTGGTCACGAATTAAAGTCAGTTTCGCTCTAGGACGTATATTTAAGGAGTTATGGCCAAAAGAAGTTTTTCATATAAAAATTTCAATTTTTTTACGTTTTGGGTGGATTTTTGAATTTTTTGAGGGTGGTCACGAATTATCATCCTTTTCGCTCTAGGACTCATATTTAAGGAGATATATCCAAAAGATGTTTTTCATATAAAAATTTCAATTTTTTTAGGTTTTGAGTGGATTTTTCAATTTTTTGGGGGTGGTCACGAATTAAAGTCCTTTTCGCTCTAGGACGTATATTTAAGGAGATATGGACAAAAGAAGTTTTTCATATAAAAATTTAAATTTTTTTAGGTTTTGGGTGGATTTTTCAATTTTTTGAGGGTGGTCACGAATTAAAGTCATTTTCGCTCTAGGACGCATATTTAAGGAGATATGGGCAAAAGAAGTTTTTCATATAAAAATTTAAATTTTTTAGGTTTTGAGTGGACTTTTCAATTTTTTGGGGGTGGTCACGAATTAAAGTCATTTTCGCTCTAGGACGTATATTTAAGGAGATATGGCCAAAAGAAGTTTTTCATATAAAAATTTCAATTTTTTTAGGTTTTGGGTGGATTTTTCAATTTTTTGAGGGTGGTCACGAATTAAAGTCATTTTCGCTCTAGGACGCTTAGTTTAGGAGATATGGACAAAAGAAGTTTTTCATATAAAAATTTCAATTTTTTTAGGTTTTGGGTGGATTTTTCAATTTTTTTAGGGTGGTCACGAATTAAAGTCCTTTTCGCTCTAGGACGCATATTTAAGGAGATATGGGCAAAAGAAGTTTTTCATATAAAAATTTCAATTTTTTTAGGTTTTGGGTGGATTTTTGAATTTTTTGAGGGTGGTCACGAATTAAAGTCCTTTTCGCCCTAGGACGCATATTTAAGGAGATATGGGCAAAAGAAGTTTTTCATATAAAAATTTAAATTTTTTTAGGTTTTGGGTAGATTTTTCAATTTTTTGAGGGTGGTCACGAATTAAAGTCCTTTTCGCTCTAGGACGCATATTTAAGGAGATATGGGCAAAAGAAGTTTTTCATATAAAAATTTCAATTTTTTTAGGTTTTGAGTGGATTTTTCAATTTTTTGTGGGTAGTCACGAATTAAAGTCCTTTTCGCTCTAGGACGCATATTTAAGGAGATATGGGCAGAAGAAGTTTTTCATATAAAAATTTCATTTTTTTTTAGGTTTTGGGTGGATTTTTCAATTTTTTTAGGGTGGTCACGAATTAAAGTCCTTTTCGCTCTAGGACGCTTAGTTTAGGAGATATGGGCAAAAGAAGTTTTTCATATAAAAATGTCAATTTTTTTAGGTTTTGGGTGGATTTTTCAATTTTTTGAGGGTGGTCACGAATTAAAGTCCTTTTCGCTCTAGGACGCATATTTAAGGAGATATGGACAAAAGAAGTTTTTTATATAAAAATTTAAATTTTTTTAGGTTTTGGGTGGATTTTTCAATTTTTTGAGGGTGGTCACGAATTAAAGTCCTTTTCGTTCTAGGACGCATATTTAAGGAGATATGGGCAAAAGAAGTTTTTCATATAAAAATTTAAATTTTTTTAGGTTTTGAGTGGACTTTTCAATTTTTTGGGGGTGGTCACGAATTAAAGTCAGTTTCGCTCTAGGACGTATATTTAAGGAGTTATGGCCAAAAGAAGTTTTTCATATAAAAATTTCAATTTTTTTAGGTTTTGGGTGGATTTTTGAATTTTTTGAGGGTGGTCACGAATTATCATCCTTTTCGCTCTAGGACGCATATTTAAGGAGATATAGCCAAAATAAGTTTTTCATATAAAAATTTCAATTTTTTTAAGTTTTGGGTGGATTTTTCAATTTTTTGAGGGTGGTCACGAATTAAAGTCCTTTTCGCTCTAGGACGCATATTTAAGGAGATATAGCCAAAAGAAGTTTTTCATATAAAAATTTCAATTTTTTTAGGATTTGGGTGGATTTTTTAATTTTTTGAGGGTGGTCACGAATTAAAGTCCTTTTCGCTCTAGGACGCATATTTAAGGAGATATGGACAAAAGAAGTTTTTTATATAAAAATTTAAATTTTTTTAGGTTTTGGGTGGATTTTTCAATTTTTTGAGGGTGGTCACGAATTAAAGTCCTTTTCGCTCTAGGACGCATATTTAAGGAGATATGGGCAAAAGAAGTTTTTCATATAAAAATTTAAATTTTTTTAGGTTTTGAGTGGACTTTTCAATTTTTTGGGGGTGGTCACGAATTAAAGTCATTTTCGCTCTAGGACGTATATTTAAGGAGATATGGCCAAAAGAAGTTTTTCATATAAAAATTTCAATTTTTTTAGGTTTTGGGTGGATTTTTCAATTTTTTGAGGGTGGTCACGAATTATCATCCTTTTCGCTCTAGGACGCATATTTAAGGAGATATATCCAAAAGAAGTTTTTCATATAAAAATTTCAATTTTTTAGGTTTTGGGTGGATTTTTCAATTTTTTGAGGATGGTCACGAATTAAAGTCCTTTTCGCTCTAGGACGCATATTTAAGGAGATATAGCCAAAAGAAGTTTTTCATATAAAAATTTCAATTTTTTTAGGTTTTGGGTGGATTTTTCAATTTTTTGAGGGTGGTCACGAATTAAAGTCCTTTTCGCTCTTGGACGCATATTTAAGGAGATATGGCCAAAAGAAGTTTTTCATATAAAAATTTCAATTTTTTTAGGTTTTGGGTGGATTTTTCAATTTTTTGAGGGTGGTCACGAAGTTTTTCATATAAAAATTTCAATTTTTTTATGTTTTGGGTGGATTTTTGAATTTTTTGAGGGTGGTCACGAATTAAAGGCCTTTTCGCTCTATGACGCATATTTAAGGAGATATGAGCAAAAGAAGTTTTTCATATAAAAATTCCAATTTTTTTAGGTTTTGGGTGGATTTTTCAATTTTTTTGAGGTGGTCACGAAATAAAGTCCTTTTCGCTCTAGGACGCATATTTAAGGAGATATGGGCAAAAGCAGTTTTTCATATAAAAATGTCAATTTTTTTAGGTTTTGGGTGGATTTTTCAATTTTTTTAGGGTGGTCACGAATTAAAGTCCTTTTCGCTCTAGGACGCATATTTAAGGAGATATGGGCAAAAGAAGTTTTTCATATAAAAATTTCAATTTTTTTTAGGTTTTGAGTGGATTTTTCAATTTTTGGGGGTGGTCACGAATTAAAGTCCTTTCCGCTCTAGGACGCATATTTAAGGAGATATGGACAAAAGAAGTTTTTTATATAAAAATTTAAATTTTTTTAGGTTTTGGGTGGATTTTTCAATTTTTTGAGGGTGGTCACGAATTAAAGTCCTTTTCGCTCTACGACGCATATTTAAGGAGATATGGGCAAAAGAAGTTTTTCATATAAAAATTTCAATTTTTTTAGGTTTTGGGTGGATTTTTCAATTTTTTGAGGGTGGTCACGAATTAAAGTCCTTTTCGCTCTAGGACGCATATTTAAGGAGATATGGGCAAAAGAAGTTTTTCATATAAAAATTTCAATTTTTTTGGGTTTTGAGTGGATTTTTCAATTTTTTGGGGGTAGTCACGAATTAAAGTCCTTTTCGCTCTAGGACGCATATTTAAGGAGATATGGGCAAAAGAAGTTTTTCATATAAAAATTTAAATTTTTTTTAGGTTTTGGGTGGATTTTTCAATTTTTTTAGGGTGGTCAGGAATTAAAGTCCTTTTCGCTCTAGGACGCTTAGTTTAGGAGATATGGGCAAAAGAAGTTTTTCATATAAAAATGTCAATTTTTTTAGGTTTTGGGTGGATTTTTCAATTTTTTGAGGGTGGTCACGAATTAAAGTCCTTTTCGCTCTAGGACGCATATTTAAGCAAATATGGGCAAAAGAAGTTTTTCATATAAAAATTTCAATTTTTTTAGGTTTTGGGTGGATTTTTGAATTTTTTGAGGGTGGTCACGAATTATCATCCTTTTCGCTCTAGGACGCATATTTAAGGAGATATGGGCAAAAGAAGTTTTTCATATAAAAATTTCAATTTTTTTAGGTTTTGAGTGGATTTTTCAATTTTTTGGGGGTGGTCACGAATTAAAGTCCTTTTCGCTCTAGGACGTATATTTAAGGAGATATAGCCAAAAGAAGTTTTTCATATAAAAATTTCATTTTTTTTTAGGTTTTGGGTGGATTTTTCAATTTTTTGGGGGTGGTCACGAATTAAAGTCATTTTCGCTCTAGGACGCATATTTAAGGAGATATGGACAAAAGAAGTTTTTTATATAAAAATTTAAATTTTTTTAGGTTTTGGGTGGATTTTTCAATTTTTTGAGGGTGGTCACGAATTAAAGTCATTTTCGCTCTAGGACGCATATTTAAGGAGATATGGGCAAAAGAAGTTTTTCATATAAAAATTTAAATTTTTTAGGTTTTGAGTGGACTTTTCAATTTTTTGGGGGTGGTCACGAATTAAAGTCATTTTCGCTCTAGGACGTATATTTAAGGAGATATGGCCAAAAGAAGTTTTTCATATAAAAATTTCAATTTTTTTAGGTTTTGGGTGGATTTTTCAATTTTTTGAGGGTGGTCACGAATTAAAGTCCTTTTCGCTCTAGGACGCTTAGTTTAGGAGATATGGACAAAAGAAGTTTTTCATATAAAAATTTCAATTTTTTTAGGTTTTGGGTGGATTTTTCAATTTTTTTAGGGTGGTCACGAATTAAAGTCCTTTTCGCTCTAGGACGCATATTTAAGGAGATATGGGCAAAAGAAGTTTTTCATATAAAAATTTCAATTTTTTTAGGTTTTGGGTGGATTTTTGAATTTTTTGAGGGTGGTCACGAATTAAAGTCCTTTTCGCCCTAGGACGCATATTTAAGGAGATATGGGCAAAAGAAGTTTTTCATATAAAAATTTAAATTTTTTTAGGTTTTGGGTAGATTTTTCAATTTTTTGAGGGTGGTCACGAATTAAAGTCCTTTTCGCTCTAGGACGCATATTTAAGGAGATATGGGCAAAAGAAGTTTTTCATATAAAAATTTCAATTTTTTTAGGTTTTGAGTGGATTTTTCAATTTTTTGGGGGTAGTCACGAATTAAAGTCCTTTTCGCTCTAGGACGCATATTTAAGGAGATATGGGCAGAAGAAGTTTTTCATATAAAAATTTCATTTTTTTTTAGGTTTTGGGTGGATTTTTAAATTTTTTTAGGGTGGTCACGAATTAAAGTCCTTTTCGCTCTAGGACGCTTAGTTTAGGAGATATGGGCAAAAGAAGTTTTTCATATAAAAATGTCAATTTTTTTAGGTTTTGGGTGGATTTTTCAATTTTTTGAGGGTGGTCACGAATTAAAGTCCTTTTCGCTCTAGGACGCATATTTAAGGAGATATGGACAAAAGAAGTTTTTTATATAAAAATTTAAATTTTTTTAGGTTTTGGGTGGATTTTTCAATTTTTTGAGGGTGGTCACGAATTAAAGTCCTTTTCGCTCTAGGACGCATATTTAAGGAGATATGGGCAAAAGAAGTTTTTCATATAAAAATTTAAATTTTTTTAGGTTTTGAGTGGACTTTTCAATTTTTTGGGGGTGGTCACGAATTAAAGTCAGTTTCGCTCTAGGACGTATATTTAAGGAGTTATGGCCAAATGAAGTTTTTCATATAAAAATTTCAATTTTTTTAGGTTTTGGGTGGATTTTTGAATTTTTTGAGGGTGGTCACGAATTATCATCCTTTTCGCTCTAGGACGCATATTTAAGGAGATATAGCCAAAATAAGTTTTTCATATAAAAATTTCAATTTTTTTAAGTTTTGGGTGGATTTTTCAATTTTTTGAGGGTGGTCACGAATTAAAGTCCTTTTCGCTCTAGGACGCATATTTAAGGAGATATGGACAAAAGAAGTTTTTTATATAAAAATTTAAATTTTTTTAGGTTTTGGGTGGATTTTTCAATTTTTTGAGGGTGGTCACGAATTAAAGTCCTTTTCGCTCTAGGACGCATATTTAAGGAGATATGGGCAAAAGAAGTTTTTCATATAAAAATTTAAATTTTTTTAGGTTTTGAGTGGACTTTTCAATTTTTTGGGGGTGGTCACGAATTAAAGTCATTTTCGCTCTAGGACGTATATTTAAGGAGATATGGCCAAAAGAAGTTTTTCATATAAAAATTTCAATTTTTTTAGGTTTTGGGTGGATTTTTCAATTTTTTGAGGGTGGTCACGAATTATCATCCTTTTCGCTCTAGGACGCATATTTAAGGAGATATATCCAAAAGAAGTTTTTCATATAAAAATTTCAATTTTTTTAGGTTTTGGGTGGATTTTTCAATTTTTTGAGGATGGTCACGAATTAAAGTCCTTTTCGCTCTAGGACGCATATTTAAGGAGATATAGCCAAAAGAAGTTTTTCATATAAAAATTTCAATTTTTTTAGGTTTTGGGTGGATTTTTCAATTTTTTGAGGGTGGTCACGAATTAAAGTCCTTTTCGCTCTTGGACGCATATTTAAGGAGATATGGCCAAAAGAAGTTTTTCATATAAAAATTTCAATTTTTTTAGGTTTTGGGTGGATTTTTCAATTTTTTGAGGGTGGTCACGAAGTTTTTCATATAAAAATTTCAATTTTTTTATGTTTTGGGTGGATTTTTGAATTTTTTGAGGGTGGTCACGAATTAAAGGCCTTTTCGCTCTATGACGCATATTTAAGGAGATATGAGCAAAAGAAGTTTTTCATATAAAAATTCCAATTTTTTTAGGTTTTGGGTGGATTTTTCAATTTTTTTGAGGTGGTCACGAAATAAAGTCCTTTTCGCTCTAGGACGCATATTTAAGGAGATATGGGCAAAAGCAGTTTTTCATATAAAAATGTCAATTTTTTTAGGTTTTGGGTGGATTTTTCAATTTTTTTAGGGTGGTCACGAATTAAAGTCCTTTTCGCTCTAGGACGCATATTTAAGGAGATATGGGCAAAAGAAGTTTTTCATATAAAAATTTCAATTTTTTTTAGGTTTTGAGTGGATTTTTCAATTTTTGGGGGTGGTCAAGAATTAAAGTCCTTTCCGCTCTAGGACGCATATTTAAGGAGATATGGACAAAAGAAGTTTTTTATATAAAAATTTAAATTTTTTTAGGTTTTGGGTGGATTTTTCAATTTTTTGAGGGTGGTCACGAATTAAAGTCCTTTTCGCTCTACGACGCATATTTAAGGAGATATGGGCAAAAGAAGTTTTTCATATAAAAATTTCAATTTTTTTAGGTTTTGGGTGGATTTTTCAATTTTTTGAGGGTGGTCACGAATTAAAGTCCTTTTCGCTCTAGGACGCATATTTAAGGAGATATGGGCAAAAGAAGTTTTTCATATAAAAATTTCAATTTTTTTAGGTTTTGAGTGGATTTTTCAATTTTTTGGGGGTAGTCACGAATTAAAGTCCTTTTCGCTCTAGGACGCATATTTAAGGAGATATGGGCAAAAGAAGTTTTTCATATAAAAATTTAAATTTTTTTTAGGTTTTGGGTGGATTTTTCAATTTTTTTAGGGTGGTCAGGAATTAAAGTCCTTTTCGCTCTAGGACGCTTAGTTTAGGAGATATGGGCAAAAGAAGTTTTTCATATAAAAATGTCAATTTTTTTAGGTTTTGGGTGGATTTTTCAATTTTTTGAGGGTGGTCACGAATTAAAGTCCTTTTCGCTCTAGGACGCATATTTAAGCAAATATGGGCAAAAGAAGTTTTTCATATAAAAATTTCAATTTTTTTAGGCTTTGGGTGGATTTTTGAATTTTTTGAGGGTGGTCACGAATTAAAGTCCTTTTCGCTCTAGGACGCATATTTAAGGAGATATGGGCAAAATAAGTTTTTCATATAAAAATTTCAATTTTTTTAGGTTTTGGGTGGATTTTTCAATTTTTTGAGGGTGGTCACGAATTAAAGTCATTTTCGCTCTAGGACGCATATATAAGGAGATATGGGCAAAAGAAGTTTTTCATATAAAAATTTCAATTTTTTTAGGATTTGGGGGGATTTTTTAATTTTTTGAGGGTGGTCACGAATTAAAGTCCTTTTCGCTCTAGGACGCATATTTAAGGAGATATGGGCAAAAGAAGTTTTTCATATAAAAATTTCAATTTTTTTAGGTTTTGGGTGGATTTTTCAATTTTTTGAGGGTGGTCACGAATTATCATCCTTTTCGCTCTAGGACGCATATTTAAGGAGATATATCCAAAAGAAGTTTTTCATATAAAAATTTCAATTTTTTTAGGTTTTGGGTGGATTTTTCAATTTTTTGAGGGTGGTCACGAATTAAAGTCCTTTTCGCTCTAGGACGCATATTTAAGGAGATATAGCCAAAAGAAGTTGTTCATATAAAAATTTCAATTTTTTTAGGTTTTGGGTGGATTTTTCAATTTTTTGAGGGTGGTCACGAATTAAAGTCCTTTTCGCTCTTGGACGCATATTTAAGGAGATATGGCCAAAAGAAGTTTTTCATATAAAAATTTCAATTTTTTTAGGTTTTGGGTGGATTTTTCAATTTTTTGAGGGTGGTCACGAAGTTTTTCATATAAAAATTTCAATTTTTTTATGTTTTGGGTGGATTTTTGAATTTTTTGAGGGTGGTCACGAATTAAAGGCCTTTTCGCTCTAGGACGCATATTTAAGGAGATATGAGCAAAAGAAGTTTTTCATATAAAAATTTCAATTTTTTTAGGTTTTGGGTGGATTTTTCAATTTTTTTGAGGTGGTCACGAAATAAAGTCCTTTTCGCTCTAGGACGCATATTTAAGGAGATATGGGCAAAAGAAGTTTTTCATATAAAAATGTCAATTTTTTTAGGTTTTGGGTGGATTTTTCAATTTTTTTAGGGTGGTCACGAATTAAAGTCCTTTTCGCTCTAGGACGCATATTTAAGGAGATATGGGCAAAAGAAGTTTTTCATATAAAAATGTCAATTTTTTTAGGTTTTGGGTGGATTTTTCAATTTTTTGAGGGTGGTCACGAATTAAAGTCCTTTTCGCTCTAGGACGCATATTTAAGGAGATATGGGCAAAAGAAGTTTTTCATATAAAAATTTCAATTTTTTTAGGTTGTGGGTGGATTTTTGAATTTTTTGTGGGTGGTCACGAATTAAAGTCCTTTTCGCTCTAGGACGCATATTTAAGGAGATATGGGCAAAAGAAGTTTTTCATATAAAAATTTCCATTTTTTTAGGTTTTGAGTGGATTTTCCAATTTTTGGGGGTGGTCACGAATTAAAGTCCTTTTCGCTCTAGGACGCATACTTAAGGAGATATGGACAAAAGAAGTTTTTTATATAAAAATTTAAATTTTTTTAGGTTTTGGGTGGATTTTTCAATTTTTTGAGGGTGGTCACGAATTAAAGTCCTTTTCGCTCTAGGACGCATATTTAAGGAGATATGGGCAAAAGAAGTTTTTCATATAAAAATTTCAATTTTTTAGGTTTTGGGTGGATTTTTCAATTTTTTGAGGGTGGTCACGAATTAAAGTCCTTTTCGCTCTAGGACGCATATTTAAGGAGATATGGGCAAAAGAAGTTTTTCATATAAAAATTTCAATTTTTTTAGGTTTTGAGTGGATTTTTCAATTTTTTGGGGGTAGTCACGAATTAAAGTCCTTTTCGCTCTAGGACGCATATTTAAGGAGATATGGGCAAAAGAAGTTTTTCATATAAAAATTTCAATTTTTTTAGGTTTTGAGTGGATTTTTCAATTTTTTGGGGGTAGTCACGAATTAAAGTCCTTTTCGCTCTAGGACGTATATTTAAGGAGTTATGGCCAAAAGAAGCTTTTCATATAAAAATTTCAATTTTTTGAGGTTTTGGGTGGATTTTTGAATTTTTTGAGGGTGGTCACGAATTATCATCCTTTTCGCTCTAGGACGCATATTTAAGGAGATATATCCAAAAGAAGTTTTTCATATAAAAATTTCAATTTTTTTAGGTTTTGAGTGGATATTTCAATTTTTTGGGGGTGGTCACGAATTAAAGTCCTTTTCGCTCTAGGACGTATATTTAAGGAGATATGGGCAACAGAAGTTTTTCATATAAAAATTTCAATTTTTTTTAGGTTTTGGGTGGATTTTTCAATTTTTTGGGGGTGGTCAGGAATTAAAGTCATTTTCGCTCTAGGACGCATATTTAAGGAGATATGGACAAGAGAAGTTTTTTATATAAAAATTTAATTTTTTTTAGGTTTTGGGTGGATTTTTCAATTTTTTGAGGGTGGTCACGAATTAAAGTCCTTTTCGCTCTAGGGCGCATATTTAAGGAGATATGGGCAAAAGAAGTTTTTCATATAAAAATTTAAATTTTTTTAGGTTTTGAGTGGACTTTTCAATTTTTTGGGGGTGGTCACGAATTAAAGTCATTTTCGCTCTAGGACGTATATTTAAGGAGATATGGGCAAAAGAAGTTTTTCATATAAAAATTTCAATTTTTTTAGGATTTGGGGGGATTTTTTAATTTTTTGAGGGTGGTCACGAATTAAAGTCCTTTTCGCTCTAGGACGCATATTTAAGGAGATATGGACAAAAGAAGTTTTTTATATAAAAATTTAAATTTTTTTAGGTTTTGGGTGGATTTTTTAATTTTTTGAGGGTGGTCACGAATTATCATCCTTTTCGCTCTAGGACGCATATTTAAGGAGATATGGGCAAAAGAAGTTTTTCATATAAAAATTTCAATTTTTTTAGGTTTTGGGTGGATTTTTCAATTTTTTGAGGGTGGTCACGAATTATCATCCTTTTCGCTCTAGGACGCATATTTAAGGAGATATATCCAAAAGAAGTTTTTCATATAAAAATTTCAATTTTTTTAGGTTTTGGGTGGATTTTTCAATTTTTTGAGGGTGGTCACGAATTAAAGTCCTTTTCGCTCTAGGACGCATATTTAAGGAGATATAGCCAAAAGAAGTTTTTCATATAAAAATTTAAATTTTTTTAGGTTTTGGGTGGATTTTTCAATTTTTTGAGGGTGGTCACGAATTAAAGTCCTTTTCGCTCTAGGACGCATATTTAAGCAAATATGGGCAAAAGAAGTTTTTCATATAAAAATTTAAATTTTTTTTAGGTTTTGGGTGGATTTTTCAATTTTTTGGGGGTGGTCACGAATTAAAGTCATTTTCGCTCTAGGACGCATATTTAAGGAGATATGGACAAGAGAAGTTGTTTATATAAAAATTTAAATTTTTTGAGGTTTTGGGTGGATTTTTGAATTTTTTGAGGGTGGTCACGAATTAAAGTCCTTTTCGCTCTAGGACGCTTAGTTTAGGAGATATGGGCAAAAGAAGTTTTTCATATAAAAATTTCAATTTTTTTAGGTTTTGGGTGGATTTTTCAATTTTTTTAGGGTGGTCACGAATTAAAGTCCTTTTCGCTCTAGGACGCATATTTAAGGAGATATGGGCAAAAGAAGTTTTTCATATAAAAATTTCAATTTTTTTAGGTTTTGGGTGGATTTTTGAATTTTTTGAGGGTGGTCACGAATTAAAGTCCTTTTCGCCCTAGGACGCATATTTAAGGAGATATGGGCAAAAGAAGTTTTTCATATAAAAATTTCAATTTTTTTAGGTTTTGGGTGGATTTTTCAATTTTTTGAGGGTGGTCACGAATTAAAGTCCTTTTCGCTCTAGGACGCATATTTAAGGAGATATGGGCAAAAGAAGTTTTTCATATAAAAATTTCAATTTTTTTAGGTTTTGGGTGGATTTTTGAATTTTTTGAGGGTGGTCACGAATTAAAGTCCTTTTCGCTCTAGGACGCATATTTAAGGAGATATGGGCAAAATAAGTTTTTCATATAAAAATTTCAATTTTTTTAGGTTTTGGGTGGATTTTTCAATTTTTTGAGGGTGGTCACGAATTAAAGTCCTTTTCGCTCTAGGACGCATATTTAAGGAGATATGGACAAAAGAAGTTTTTCATATAAAAATTTAAATTTTTTTAGGATTTGGGTGGATTTTTCAATTTTTTGAGGGTGGTCACGAATTAAAGTCCTTTTCGCTCTAGGACGCATATTTAAGGAGATATGGACAAAAGAAGTTTTTTATATAAAAATTTAAATTTTTTTAGGTTTTGGGTGGATTTTTCAATTTTTTTAGGGTGGTCACGAATTAAAGTCCTTTTCGCCCTAGGACGCATATTTAAGGAGATATGGGCAAAAGAAGTTTTTCATATAAAAATTTCAATTTTTTTAGGTTTTGGGTGGATTTTTCAATTTTTTTGGGGTGGTCACGAAATAAAGTCCTTTTCGCTCTAGGACGCATATTTAAGGAGATATGGACAAAAGAAGTTTTTCATATAAAAATTTAAATTTTTCTAGGTTTTGGGTGGATTTTTCAATTTTTTGAGGGTGGTCACGAATTAAAGTCCTTTTCGCTCTAGGACGCATATTTAAGGAGATATGGGCAAAAGAAGTTTTTCATATAAAAATTTCAAATTTTTTAGGTTTTGGGTGGATTTTTCAATTTTTTTGGGGTGGTCACGAAATAAAGTCCTTTTCGCTCTAGGACGCATATTTAAGGAGATATGGACAAAAGAAGTTTTTCATATAAAAATTTAAATTTTTCTAGGTTTTGGGTGGATTTTTCAATTTTTTGAGGGTGGTCACGAATTAAAGTCCTTTTCGCTCTAGGACGCATATTTAAGGAGATATGGACAAAAGAAGTTTTTCATATAAAAATTTAAATTTTTCTAGGTTTTGGGTGGATTTTTCAATTTTTTGAGGGTGGTCACGAATTAAAGTCCTTTTCGCTCTAGGACGCATATTTAAGGAGATATGGGCAAAAGAAGTTTTTCATATAAAAATTTCAATTTTTTTAGGTTTTGGGTGGATTTTTCAATTTTTTTAGGGTGGTCACGAATTAAAGTCCTTTTCGCTCTAGGACGCATATTTAAGGAGATATGGGCAAAAGAAGTTTTTCATATAAAAATTTCAATTTTTTTAGGTTGTGGGTGGATTTTTGAATTTTTTGAGGGTGGTCACGAATTAAAGTCCTTTTCGCTTCAGGACGCATATTTAAGGAGATATGGGCAAAAGAAGTTTTTCATATAAAAATTTCAGTTTTTTTTAGGTTTTGAGTGGATGTTTCAATTTTTGGGGGTGGTCACGAATTAAAGTCATTTTCGCTCAAGGACGCATATTTAAGGAGATATGAGCAAAAGAAGTTTTTCATATAAAAATTTCAATTTTTTTAGGTTTTGGGTGGATTTTTAAATTTTTTGAGGGTGGTCACGAATTAAAGTCCTTTTCGCTCTAGGACGCATATTTAAGGAGATATGGGCAAAAGAAGTTTTTCATATAAAAATTTCAATTTTTTAGGTTTTGGGTGGATTTTTCAATTTTTTGAGGGTGGTCACGAATTAAAGTCCTTTTCGCTCTAGGACGCATAGTGTAGGAGATATGGGCAAAAGAAGTTTTTCATATAAAAATTTCAATTTTTTTAGGTTTTGGGTGGAATTTTGAATTTTTTGAGGGTGGTAACGAATTAAAGGCCTTTTCGCTCTAGGACGCATATTTAAGGAGATATGGGCAAAAGAAGTTTTTCATATAAAAATTTAATTTTTTTTTGGTTTTGGGTGGATTTTTCAATTTTTTTAGGGTGGTCACGAATTAAAGTCCTTTTCGCTCTAGGACGCATATTTAAGGAGATATGGGCAAAAGAAGTTTTTCATATAAAAATTTCAATTTTTTTAGGTTTTGGGTGGATTTTTTAATTTTTTGAGAGTGGTCATGAATTAAAGTCCTTTTCGCTCTAGGACGCATATTTAAGGAGATATGGACAAAAGAAGTTTTTCATATAAAAATTTAAATTTTTCTAGGTTTTGGGTGGATTTTTCAATTTTTTGAGGGTGGTCACGAATTAAAGTCCTTTTCGCTCTAGGACGCATATTTAAGGAGATATGGGCAAAAGAAGTTTTTCATATAAAAATTTCAATTTTTTTAGGTTTTGGGTGGATTTTTCAATTTTTTTGGGGTGGTCACGAAATAAAGTCCTTTTCGCTCTAGGACGCATATTTAAGGAGATATGGACAAAAGAAGTTTTTCATATAAAAATTTAAATTTTTCTAGGTTTTGGGTGGATTTTTCAATTTTTTGAGGGTGGTCACGAATTAAAGTCCTTTTCGCTCTAAAAATTTAAATTTTTTTAGGTTTTGGGTGGATTTTTTAATTTTTTGAGGGTGGTCACGAATTAAAGTCCTTTTCGCTCTAGGACGCATATTTAAGGAGATATGGACAAAAGAAGTTTTTCATATAAAAATTTAAATTTTTCTAGGTTTTGGGTGGATTTTTCAATTTTTTGAGGGTGGTCACGAATTAAAGTCCTTTTCGCTCTAGGACGCATATTTAAGGAGATATGGGCAAAAGAAGTTTTTCATATAAAAATTTCAATTTTTTTAGGTTTTGGGTGGATTTTTCAATTTTTTTAGGGTGGTCACGAATTAAAGTCCTTTTCGCTCTAGGACGCATATTTAAGGAGATATGGGCAAAAGAAGTTTTTCATATAAAAATTTCAATTTTTTTAGGTTGTGGGTGGATTTTTGAATTTTTTGAGGGTGGTCACGAATTAAAGTCCTTTTCGCTTCAGGACGCATATTTAAGGAGATATGGGCAAAAGAAGTTTTTCATATATAAATTTCAATTTTTTTTAGGTTTTGAGTGGATTTTTCAATTTTTGGGGGTGGTCACGAATTAAAGTCATTTTCGCTCAAGGACGCATATTTAAGGAGATATGAGCAAAAGCAGTTTTTCATATAAAAATTTCAATTTTTTTAGGTTTTGGGTGGATTTTTCAATTTTTTGAGGGTGGTCACGAATTAAAGTCCTTTTCGCTCTAGGACGCATATTTAAGGAGATATGGGCAAAAGAAGTTTTTCATATAAAAATTTCAATTTTTTAGGTTTTGGGTGGATTTTTCAATTTTTTGAGGGTGGTCACGAATTAAAGTCCTTTTCGCTCTAGGACGCATATTTAAGGAGATATGGGCAAAAGAAGTTTTTCATATAAAAATTTCAATTTTTTTAGGTTTTGGGTGGATTTTTCAATTTTTTGAGGGTGGTCACGAATTAAAGTCCTTTTCGCTCTAGGACGCATATTTAAGGAGATATGGGCAAAAGAAGTTTTTCATATAAAAATTTAAATTTGTTTAGGTTTTGGGTGGATTTTTCAATTTTTTGAGGGTGGTCACGAATTAAAGTCCTTTTCGCTCTAGGACGCATATTTAAGGAGATATGGGCAAAAGAAGTTTTTCATATAAAAATTTCAATTTTTTTAGGTTTTAGGTGGATTTTTCAATTTTTTAGGGTGGTCACGAAATAAAGTCCTTTTCGCTCTAAAAATTTAATTTTTTTTAGGTTTTGGGTGAATTTTTTAATTTTTTGAGAGTGGTCACGAATTAAAGTCCTTTTCGCTCTAGGACGCATATTTAAGGAGATATGGACAAAAGAAGTTTTTCATATAAAAATTTAAATTTTTTTAGGTTTTGGGTGGATTTTTCAATTTTTTGAGGGTGGTCACGAATTAAAGTCCTTTTCGCTCTAGGACGCATATTTAAGGAGATATGGACAAAAGAAGTTTTTCATATAAAAATTTAAATTTTTCTAGGTTTTGGGTGGATTTTTCAATTTTTTGAGGGTGGTCACGAATTAAAGTCCTTTTCGCTCTAAAAATTTAAATTTTTTTAGGTTTTGGGTGGATTTTTTAATTTTTTGAGAGTGGTCACGAATTAAAGTCCTTTTCGCTCTAGGACGCATATTTAAGGAGATATGGACAAAAGAAGTTTTTCATATAACAATTTAAATTTTTCTAGGTTTTGGGTGGATTTTTCAATTTTTTGAGGGTGGTCACGAATTAAAGTCCTTTTCGCTCTAGGACGCATATTTAAGGAGATATGGGCAAAAGAAGTTTTTCATATAAAAATTTCAATTTTTTTAGTTTTGGGTGGATTTTTCAATTTTTTAGGGTGGTCACGAATTAAAGTCCTTTTCGCTCTAGGACGCTTAGTTTAGGAGATATGGCCAAAAGAAGTTTTTCATATAAAAATTTCAATTTTTTTAGGTTTTGGGTGGATTTTTCAATTTTTTGAGGGTGGTCACGAATTAAAGTCCTTTTCGCTCTAGGACGCATATTTAAGGAGATATGGGCAAAAGAAGTTTTTCATATAAAAATTTCAATTTTTTTAGGTTGTCGGTGGATTTTTGAATTTTTTGAGGGTGGTCATGAATTAAAGTCCTTTTCGCTCTAGGACGCATATTTAAGGAGATATGGGCAAAAGAGGCTTTTCATATAAAAATTTCAATTTTTTTTAGGTTTTGAGTGGATTTTTCAATTTTTGGGGGTGGTCACGAATTAAAGTCCTTTTCGCTCTAGGACGCATATTTAAGGAGATATGAGCAAAAGAAGTTTTTCATATAAAAATTTCAATTTTTTTAGGTTTTGGGTGGATTTTTCAATTTTTTTGAGGTGGTCACGAAATAAAGTCCTTTTCGCTCTAGGACGCATAGTTTAGGAGATATGGGCAAAAGGAGTTTTTCATATAAAAATTTCAATGTTTTTTAGGTTTTGGGTGGATTTTTGAATTTTTTGAGGGTGGTCACGAATTAAAGGCCTTTTCACTCTAGGACGCATATTTAAGGAGATATGGGCAAAAGAAGTTTTTCATATAAAAATTTAAATCTTTTTAGGTTTTGAGTGGATTTTTCAATTTTTTTAGGGTTGTCACGAAGTTTTTCATATAAAAATTTCATTTTTTTAGGTTTTGGGTGGATTTTTGAATTTTTTGAGGGTGGTCACGAATTAAAGTCCTTTTCGCTCTAGGACGCATATTTAAGGAGATATGGGCAAAAGAAGTTTATCATATAAAAATTTAATTTTTTTTGGGTGGATTTTTCAATTTTTTGAGGGTGGTCACGAATTAAAGTCCTTTTCGCTCTAGGACGCATATTTAAGGAGATATGGGCAAAAGAAGTTTTTCATATAAAAATTTCAATTTTTTAGGTTTTGGGTGGATTTTTTAATTTTTTGAGAGTGGTCACGAATTAAAGTCCTTTTCGCTCTAGGACGCATATTTAAGGAGATATGGACAAAAGAAGTTTTTCATATAAAAATTTAAATTTGTCTAGGTTTTGGGTGGATTTTTCAATTTTTTGAGGGTGGTCACGAATTAAAGTCCTTTTCGCTCTAGGACGCATATTTAAGGAGATATAGCCAAAAGAAGTTTTTCATATAAAAATTTCAATTTTTTTAGGTTTTGGGTGGATTTTTCAATTTTTTGAGGGTGGTCACGAATTAAAGTCCTTTTCGCTCTAGGACGCATATTTAAGGAGATATGGGCAAAAGAAGTTTTTCATATAAAAATTTCAATTTTTTTAGGTTTTGGGTGGATTTTTCAATTTTTTTGGGGTGGTCACGAAATAAAGTCCTTTTCGCTCTAGGGCGCATAGTTTAGGAGATATGGGCAAAATAAGTTTTTCATATAAAAATTTCAATTTTTTTAGGTTTTGGGTGGATTTTTCAATTTTTTGAGGGTGGTCACGAATTAAAGTCCTTTTCGCTCAAGGACGCATATTTAAGGAGATATGGGCAAAAGAAGTTTTTCATATAAAAATTTAAATTTTTTTAGGATTTGGGTGGATTTTTTAATTTTTTGAGAGTGGTCATGAATTAAAGTCCTTTTCGCTCTAGGACGCATATTTAATGAGATATGGACAAAAGAAGTTTTTCATATAAAAATTTAAATTTTTCTAGGTTTTGGGTGGATTTTTCAATTTTTTGGGGGTGGTCACGAATTAAAGTCCTTTTCGCTCTAGGACGCATATTTAAGGAGATATGGGCAAAAGAAGTTTTTCATATAAAAATTTGAATTTTTTAGGTTTTGGGTGGATTTTTCATTTTTTTTGGGGTGGTCACGAAATAAAGTCCTTTTCGCTCTAGGACGCTTAGTTTAGGAGATATGGGCAAAATAAGTTTTTCATATAAAAATTTCAATTTTTTTAGGTTTTGGGTGGATTTTTCAATTTTTTGAGGGTGGTCACGAATTAAAGTCCTTTTCGCTCAAGGACGCATATTTAAGGAGATATGGGCAAAAGAAGTTTTTCATATAAAAATTTAAATTTTTTTAGGATTTGGGTGGATTTTTTAATTTTTTGAGGGTGGTCACGAATTAAAGTCCTTTTCGCTCTAGGACGCATATTTAAGGAGATATAGCCAAAAGAAGTTTTTCATATAAAAATTTCAATTTTTTTAGGTTTTGTGTGGATTTTTAAATTTTTTGAGGGTGGTCACGAATTAAATTCCTTTTCGCTCTAGGACGCATATTTAAGGAGATATGGGCAAAAGAAGTTTTTCATATAAAAATTTCAATTTTTTTAGGTTTTGGGTGGATTTTTCAATTTTTTGGGGGTGGTCACGAATTAAAGTCCTTTTCGCTCTAGGACGCATATTTAAGGAGATATGGGCAAAAGAAGTTTTTCATATAAAAATTTGAATTTTTTAGGTTTTGGGTGGATTTTTCAATTTTTTTGGGGTGGTCACGAAATAAAGTCCTTTTCGCTCTAGGACGCTTAGTTTAGGAGATATGGGCAAAATAAGTTTTTCATATAAAAATTTCAATTTTTTTAGGTTTTGTGTGGATTTTTCAATTTTTTGAGGGTGGTCACGAATTAAATTCCTTTTCGCTCTAGGACGCATATTTAAGGAGATATGGGCAAAAGAAGTTTTTCATATAAAAATTTAAATTTTTTTAGGATTTGGGTGGATTTTTTAATTTTTTGAGAGTGGTCACGAATTAAAGTCCTTTTCGCTCTAGGACGCATATTTAAGGAGATATGGACAAAAGAAGTTTTTCATATAAAAATTTAAATTTTTCTAGGTTTTGGGTGGATTTTTCAATTTTTTGAGGGGGGTCACGAATTAAAGTCCTTTTCGCTCTAGGACGCATATTTAAGGAGATATAGCCAAAAGAAGTTTTTCATATAAAAATTTCAATTTTTTTAGGTTTTGGGTGGAGTTTTCAATTTTTTGAGGGTGGTCACGAATTAAAGCCCTTTTCGCTCTAGGACGCATATTTAAGGAGATATGGAAAAAAGAATTTTTTCATATAAAAATTTCAATTTTTTTAGGTTTTGGGTGGATTTTTCAATTTTTTGGGGGTGGTCACGAATTAAAGTCCTTTTCGCTCTAGGACGCATATTTAGGGAGATATGGGCAAAAGAAGTTTTTCATATAAAAATTTCAATTTTTTTAGGTTTTGGGTGGATTTTTCAATTTTTTTGGGGTGGTCACGAAATAAAGTCCTTTTCGCTCTAGGACGCATAGTTTAGGAGATATGGGCAAAAGAAGTTTTTCATATAAAAATTTCAATTTTTCTAGGCTTTGGGTGGATTTTTCAATTTTTTGAGGGTGGTCACGAATTAAAGTCCTTTTCGCTCTAGGACGCATAGTTTAGGAGATATGGGCAAAAGAAGTTTTTCATATAAAAATTTCAATTTTTTTAGGTTTTGGGTGGATTTTTCAATTTTTTGAGGGTGGTCACGAATTAAAGTCCTTTTCGCTCTAGGACGCTTAGTTTAGGAGATATGGGCAAAAGAAGTTTTTCATATAAAAATTTCAATTTTTCTAGGCTTTGGGTGGATTTTTCAATATTTTGAGGGTGGTCACGAATTAAAGTCCTTTTCGCTCTAAGACGCATATTTAAGGAGATATGGGCAAAAGAATTTTTTCATATAAAAATTTCAATTTTTTTAGGTTTTGGGTGGATTTTTCAATTTTTTGGGGGTGGTCACGAATTAAAGTCCTTTTCGCTCTAGGACGCATATTTAGGGAGATATGGGCAAAAGAAGTTTTTCATATAAAAATTTCAATTTTTTTAGGATTTGGGTGGATTTTTTAATTTTTTGAGAGTGGTCACGAATTAAAGTCCTTTTCGCTCTAGGACGCATATTTAAGGAGATATGGACAAAAGAAGTTTTTCATATAAAAATTTAAATTTTTCTAGGTTTTGGGTGGATTTTTCAATTTTTTGAGGGTGGTCACGAATTAAAGTCCTTTTCGCTCTAGGACGCATATTTAAGGAGATATAGCCAAAAGAAGTTTTTCATATAAAAATTTCAATTTTTTTAGGTTTTGGGTGGAGTTTTCAATTTTTTGAGGGTGGTCACGAATTAAAGCCCTTTTCGCTCTAGGACGCATATTTAAGGAGATATGGAAAAAAGAATTTTTTCTATAAAAATTTCAATTTTTTTAGGTTTTGGGTGGATTTTTCAATTTTTTGGGGGTGGTCACGAATTAAAGTCCTTTTCGCTCTTGGACGCATATTTAGGGAGATATGGGCAAAAGAAGTTTTTCATATAAAAATTTCAATTTTTTTAGGTTTTGGGTGGATTTTTCAATTTTTTTGGGGTGGTCACGAAATAAAGTCCTTTTCGCTCTAGGACGCATAGTTTAGGAGATATGGGCAAAAGAAGTTTTTCATATAAAAATTTCAATTTTTCTAGGCTTTGGGTGGATTTTTCAATTTTTTGAGGGTGGTCACGAATTAAAGTCCTTTTCGCTCTAGGACGCATAGTTTAGGAGATATGGGCAAAAGAAGTTTTTCATATAAAAATTTCAATTTTTTTTAGGTTTTGGGTGGATTTTTCAATTTTTTGAGGGTGGTCACGAATTAAAGTCCTTTTCGCTCTAGGACGCTTAGTTTAGGAGATATGGGCAAAAGAAGTTTTTCATATAAAAATTTCAATTTTTCTAGGCTTTGGGTGGATTTTTCAATTTTTTGAGGGTGGTCACGAATTAAAGTCCTTTTCGCTCTAAGACGCATATTTAAGGAGATATGGGCAAAAGAATTTTTTCATATAAAAATTTCAATTTTTTTAGGTTTTGGGTGGATTTTTCAATTTTTTGGGGGTGGTCACGAATTAAAGTCCTTTTCGCTCTAGGACGCATATTTAGGGAGATATGGGCAAAAGAAGTTTTTCATATAAAAATTTCAATTTTCTTAGGTTTTGGGTGGATTTTTCAATTTTTTTGGGGTGGTCACGAAATAAAGTCCTTTTCGCTCTAGGACGCATATTTAAGGAGATATGGGCAAAAGAAGTTTTTCATATAAAAATTTCAATTTTTTTAGGTTTTGGGTGGATTTTTCAATTTTTTTAGGGTGGTCACGAATTAAAGTCCTTTTCGCTCTAGGACGCATATTTAAGGAGATATGGGCAAAAGAAGTTTTTCATATAAAAATTTCAACTTTTTTAGGTTTTGGGTGGATTTTTCAATTTTTTTGGGGTGGTCACGAAATAAAGTTCTTTTCGCTCTAGGGCGCATAGTTTAGGAGATATGGGCAAAAGAAGTTTTTCATATAAAAATTTCAATTTTTCTAGGCTTTGGGTGGATTTTTCAATTTTTTGAATTAAAGTCCTTTTCGCTCTAGGACGCATATTTAAGGAGATATAGCCAAAAGAAGTTTTTCATATAAAAATTTCAATTTTTTTAGGTTTTGGGTGGATTTTTCAATTTTTTGAGGGTGGTCACGAATTAAAGTCCTTTTCGCTCTAGGACGCATATTTAAGGAGATATGGGCAAAAGAAGTTTTTCATATAAAAATTTCAACTTTTTTAGGTTTTGGGTGGATTTTTCAATTTTTTTGGGGTGGTCACGAAATAAAGTCCTTTTCGCTCTAGGGCGCATAGTTTAGGAGATATGGGCAAAAGAAGTTTTTCATATAAAAATTTCAATTTTTCTAGGCTTTGGGTGGATTTTTCAATTTTTTGAGGGTGGTCACGAATTAAAGTCCTTTTCGCTCTAGGACGCATATTTAAGGAGATATAGCCAAAAGAAGTTTTTCATATAAAAATTTCAATTTTTTTAGGTTTTGTGTGGATTTTTCAATTTTTTGAGGGTGGTCACGAATTAAAGTCCTTTTCGCTCTAGGACGCTTATTTAAGAAGATATGGGCAAAAGAAGTTTTTCATATAAAAATTTCAATTTTTTTAGGTTTTGGGTGGATTTTTCAATTTTTTGGGGGTGGTCACGAATTAAAGTCCTTTTCGCTCTAGGACGCATATTTAAGGAGATATGGGCAAAAGAAGTTTTTCATATCAAAATCTCAATTTTTTTAGATTTTGGGTGGATTTTTCAATTTTTTTGGGGTGGTCACGAAATAAAGTCCTTTTCGCTCTATGACGCTTAGTTTAGGAGATATGGGCAAAAGAAGTTTTTCATATAAAAATTTCAATTTTTTTAGGTTTTGGGTGGATTTTTCAATTTTTTGAGGGTGGTCACGAATTAAAGTCCTTTTCGCTCTAGGACGCATATTTAAGGAGATATGGGCAAAAGAAGTTTTTCATATAAAAATTTCAATTTTTTTAGGTTTTGGGTGGATTTTTTAATTTTTTGAGAGTGGTCACGAATTAAAGTCCTTTTCGCTCTAGGACGCATATTTAAGGAGATATAGCCACAAGAAGTTTTTCATATAAAAATTTCAATTTTTTTAGGTTTTGTGTGGATTTTTCAATTTTTTGAGGGTGGTCACGAATTAAATTCCTTTTCGCTCTAGGACGCATATTTAAGGAGATATGGGCAAAAGAAGTTTTTCATATAAAAATTTCAATTTTTTTAGGTTTTGGGTGGATTTTTCAATTTTTTGAGGGTGGTCACGAATTAAAGTCCTTTTCGCTCTAGGACGCATATTTAAGGAGATATGGGCAAAAGAAGTTTTTCATATAAAAATGTAAATTTTTTTAGGTTTTGGGTGGATTTTTCAATTTTTTGAGGGTGGTCATGAATTAAAGTCCTTTTCGCTCTAGGACGCATATTTAAGGAGATATAGCCAAAAGAAGTTTTTCATATAAAAATTTCAATTTTTTTAGGTTTTGTGTGGATTTTTCAATTTTTTGAGGGTGGTCACGAATTAAATTCCTTTTCGCTCTAGGACGCATATTTAAGGAGATATGGGCAAAAGAAGTTTTTCATATAAAAATTTCAATTTTTTTAGGTTTTGGGTGGATTTTTCAATTTTTTGGGGGTGGTCACGAATTAAAGTCCTTTTCGCTCTAGGACGCATATTTAAGGAGATATGGGCAAAAGAAGTTTTTCATATAAAAATTTGAATTTTTTAGGTTTTGGGTGGATTTTTCAATTTTTTTTGGGGTGGTCACGAAATAAAGTCCTTTTCGCTCTAGGACGCTTAGTTTAGGAGATATGGGCAAAATAAGTTTTTCATATAAAAATTTCAATTTTTTTAGGTTTTGGGTGGATTTTTCAATTTTTTGAGGGTGGTCACGAATTAAAGTCCTTTTCGCTCAAGGACGCATATTTAAGGAGATATGGGCAAAAGAAGTTTTTCATATAAAAATTTAAATTTTTTTAGGATTTGGGTGGATTTTTTAATTTTTTGAGAGTGGTCACGAATTAAAGTCCTTTTCGCTCTAGGACGCATATTTAAGGAGATATGGACAAAAGAAGTTTTTCATATAAAAATTTAAATTTTTCTAGGTTTTGGGTGGATTTTTCAATTTTTTGAGGGTGGTCACGAATTAAAGTCCTTTTCGCTCTAGGACGCATATTTAAGGAGATATAGCCAAAAGAAGTTTTTCATATAAAAATTTCAATTTTTCAATTTTTTGAGGGTGGTCACGAATTAAAGCCCTTTTCGCTCTAGGACGCATATTTAAGGAGATATGGAAAAAAGAATTTTTTCATATAAAAATTTCAATTTTTTTAGGTTTTGGGTGGATTTTTCAATTTTTTGGGGGTGGTCACGAATTAAAGTCCTTTTCGCTCTAGGACGCATATTTAGGGAGATATGGGCAAAAGAAGTTTTTCATATAAAAATTTCAATTTTTTTAGGTTTTGGGTGGATTTTTCAATTTTTTTGGGGTGGTCACGAAATAAAGTCCTTTTCGCTCTAGGACGCATAGTTTAGGAGATATGGGCAAAAGAAGTTTTTCATATAAAAATTTCAATTTTTCTAGGCTTTGGGTGGATTTTTCAATTTTTTGAGGGTGGTCACGAATTAAAGTCCTTTTCGCTCTAGGACGCATAGTTTAGGAGATATGGGCAAAAGAAGTTTTTCATATAAAAATTTCAATTTTTTTAGGTTTTGGGTGGATTTTTCAATTTTTTGAGGGTGGTCACGAATTAAAGTCCTTTTCGCTCTAGGACGCTTAGTTTAGGAGATATGGGCAAAAGAAGTTTTTCATATAAAAATTTCAATTTTTCTATGCTTTGGGTGGATTTTTCAATTTTTTGAGGGTGGTCACGAATTAAAGTCCTTTTCGCTCTAAGACGCATATTTAAAGAGATATGGGCAAAAGAATTTTTTCATATAGAAATTTCAATTTTTTTAGGTTTTGGGTGGATTTTTCAATTTTTTGGGGGTGGTCAAGAATTAAAGTCCTTTTCGCTCTAGGACGCATATTTAGGGAGATATGGGCAAAAGAAGTTTTTCATATAAAAATTTCAATTTTTTAGGTTTTGGGTGGATTTTTCAATTTTTTTGGGGTGGTCACGAAATAAAGTCCTTTTCGCTCTAGGACGCATATTTAAGGAGATATGGGCAAAAGAAGTTTTTCATATCAAAATCTCAATTTTTTTAGATTTTGGGTGGATTTTTCAATTTTTTTGGGGTGGTCACGAAATAAAGTCCTTTTCGCTCTATGACGCTTAGTTTAGGAGATATGGGCAAAAGAAGTTTTTCATATAAAAATTTCAATTTTTTTAGGTTTTGGGTGGATTTTTCAATTTTTTGAGGGTGGTCACGAATTAAAGTCCTTTTCGCTCTAGGACGCATATTTAAGGAGATATGGGCAAAAGAAGTTTTTCATATAAAAATTTCAATTTTTTTAGGTTTTGGGTGGATTTTTTAATTTTTTGAGAGTGGTCACGAATTAAAGTCCTTTTCGCTCTAGGACGCATATTTAAGGAGATATAGCCACAAGAAGTTTTTCATATAAAAATTTCAATTTTTTTAGGTTTTGTGTGGATTTTTCAATTTTTTGAGGGTGGTCACGAATTAAATTCCTTTTCGCTCTAGGACGCATATTTAAGGAGATATGGGCAAAAGAAGTTTTTCATATAAAAATTTCAATTTTTTTAGGTTTTGGGTGGATTTTTCAATTTTTTGAGGGTGGTCACGAATTAAAGTCCTTTTCGCTCTAGGACGCATATTTAAGGAGATATGGGCAAAAGAAGTTTTTCATATAAAAATGTAAATTTTTTTAGGTTTTGGGTGGATTTTTCAATTTTTTGAGGGTGGTCATGAATTAAAGTCCTTTTCGCTCTAGGACGCATATTTAAGGAGATATAGCCAAAAGAAGTTTTTCATATAAAAATTTCAATTTTTTTAGGTTTTGTGTGGATTTTTCAATTTTTTGAGGGTGGTCACGAATTAAATTCCTTTTCGCTCTAGGACGCATATTTAAGGAGATATGGGCAAAAGAAGTTTTTCATATAAAAATTTCAATTTTTTTAGGTTTTGGGTGGATTTTTCAATTTTTTGGGGGTGGTCACGAATTAAAGTCCTTTTCGCTCTAGGACGCATATTTAAGGAGATATGGGCAAAAGAAGTTTTTCATATAAAAATTTGAATTTTTTAGGTTTTGGGTGGATTTTTCAATTTTTTTTGGGGTGGTCACGAAATAAAGTCCTTTTCGCTCTAGGACGCTTAGTTTAGGAGATATGGGCAAAATAAGTTTTTCATATAAAAATTTCAATTTTTTTAGGTTTTGGGTGGATTTTTCAATTTTTTGAGGGTGGTCACGAATTAAAGTCCTTTTCGCTCAAGGACGCATATTTAAGGAGATATGGGCAAAAGAAGTTTTTCATATAAAAATTTAAATTTTTTTAGGATTTGGGTGGATTTTTTAATTTTTTGAGAGTGGTCACGAATTAAAGTCCTTTTCGCTCTAGGACGCATATTTAAGGAGATATGGACAAAAGAAGTTTTTCATATAAAAATTTAAATTTTTCTAGGTTTTGGGTGGATTTTTCAATTTTTTGAGGGTGGTCACGAATTAAAGTCCTTTTCGCTCTAGGACGCATATTTAAGGAGATATAGCCAAAAGAAGTTTTTCATATAAAAATTTCAATTTTTCAATTTTTTGAGGGTGGTCACGAATTAAAGCCCTTTTCGCTCTAGGACGCATATTTAAGGAGATATGGAAAAAAGAATTTTTTCATATAAAAATTTCAATTTTTTTAGGTTTTGGGTGGATTTTTCAATTTTTTGGGGGTGGTCACGAATTAAAGTCCTTTTCGCTCTAGGACGCATATTTAGGGAGATATGGGCAAAAGAAGTTTTTCATATAAAAATTTCAATTTTTTTAGGTTTTGGGTGGATTTTTCAATTTTTTTGGGGTGGTCACGAAATAAAGTCCTTTTCGCTCTAGGACGCATAGTTTAGGAGATATGGGCAAAAGAAGTTTTTCATATAAAAATTTCAATTTTTCTAGGCTTTGGGTGGATTTTTCAATTTTTTGAGGGTGGTCACGAATTAAAGTCCTTTTCGCTCTAGGACGCATAGTTTAGGAGATATGGGCAAAAGAAGTTTTTCATATAAAAATTTCAATTTTTTTAGGTTTTGGGTGGATTTTTCAATTTTTTGAGGGTGGTCACGAATTAAAGTCCTTTTCGCTCTAGGACGCTTAGTTTAGGAGATATGGGCAAAAGAAGTTTTTCATATAAAAATTTCAATTTTTCTATGCTTTGGGTGGATTTTTCAATTTTTTGAGGGTGGTCACGAATTAAAGTCCTTTTCGCTCTAAGACGCATATTTAAAGAGATATGGGCAAAAGAATTTTTTCATATAGAAATTTCAATTTTTTTAGGTTTTGGGTGGATTTTTCAATTTTTTGGGGGTGGTCAAGAATTAAAGTCCTTTTCGCTCTAGGACGCATATTTAGGGAGATATGGGCAAAAGAAGTTTTTCATATAAAAATTTCAATTTTTTAGGTTTTGGGTGGATTTTTCAATTTTTTTGGGGTGGTCACGAAATAAAGTCCTTTTCGCTCTAGGACGCATATTTAAGGAGATATGGGCAAAAGAAGTTTTTCATATAAAAATTTCAATTTTTTTAGGTTTTGGGTGGATTTTTCAATTTTTTTAGGGTGGTCACGAATTAAAGTCCTTTTCGCTCTAGGACGCATATTTAAGGAGATATGGGCAAAAGAAGTTTTTCATATAAAAATTTCAACTTTTTTAGGTTTTGGGTGGATTTTTCAATTTTTTTGGGGTGGTCACGAAATAAAGTACTTTTCGCTCTAGGGCGCATAGTTTAGGAGATATGGGCAAAAGAAGTTTTTCATATAAAAATTTCAATTTTTCTAGGCTTTGGGTGGATTTTTCAATTTTTTGAATTAAAGTCCTTTTCGCTCTAGGACGCATATTTAAGGAGATATAGCCAAAAGAAGTTTTTCATATAAAAATTTCATTTTTTTTAGGTTTTGGGTGGATTTTTCAATTTTTTGAGGGTGGTCACGAATTAAAGTCCTTTTCGCTCTAGGACGCATATTTAAGGAGATATGGGCAAAAGAAGTTTTTCATATAAAAATTTCAACTTTTTTAGGTTTTGGGTGGATTTTTCAATTTTTTTGGGGTGGTCACGAAATAAAGTCCTTTTCGCTCTAGGGCGCATAGTTTAGGAGATATGGGCAAAAGAAGTTTTTCATATAAAAATTTCAATTTTTCTAGGATTTGGGTGGATTTTTCAATTTTTTGAGGGTGGTCACGAATTAAAGTCCTTTTCGCTCTAGGACGCATATTTAAGGAGATATAGCCAAAAGAAGTTTTTCATATAAAAATTTCAATTTTTTTAGGTTTTGTGTGGATTTTTCAATTTTTTGAGGGTGGTCACGAATTAAAGTCCTTTTCGCTCTAGGACGCATATTTAAGAAGATATGGGCAAAAGAAGTTTTTCATATAAAAATTTCAATTTTTTTAGGTTTTGGGTGGATTTTTCAATTTTTTGGGGGTGGTCACGAATTAAAGTCCTTTTCGCTCTAGGACGCATATTTAAGGAGATATGGGCAAAAGAAGTTTTTCATATAAAAATCTCAATTTTTTTAGATTTTGGGTGGATTTTTCAATTTTTTTGGGGTGGTCACGAAATAAAGTCCTTTTCGCTCTATGACGCTTAGTTTAGGAGATATGGGCAAAAGAAGTTTTTCATATAAAAATTTCAATTTTTTTAGGTTTTGGGTGGATTTTTCAATTTTTTGAGGGTGGTCACGAATTAAAGTCCTTTTCGCTCTAGGACGCATATTTAAGGAGATATGGGCAAAAGAAGTTTTTCATATAAAAATGTAAATTTTTTTAGGTTTTGGGTGGATTTTTTAATTTTTTGAGAGTGGTCACGAATTAAAGTCCTTTTCGCTCTAGGACGCATATTTAAGGAGATATGGACAAAAGAAGTTTTTCATATAAAAATTTAAATTTTTCTAGGTTTTGGGTGGATTTTTCAATTTTTTGAGGGTGGTCACGAATTAAAGTCCTTTTCGCTCTAGGACGCATATTTAAGGAGATATAGCCAAAAGAAGTTTTTCATATAAAAATTTCAATTTTTTTAGGTTTTGGGTGGAGTTTTCAATTTTTTTAGGGTGGTCACGAATTAAAGCCCTTTTCCCTCTAGGACGCATATTTAAGGAGATATGGACAAAAGAATTTTTTCATATAAAACTTTCAATTTTTTTAGGTTTTGGGTGAATTTTTCAATTTTTTGGGGGTGATCACGAATTAAAGTCCTTTTCGCTCTAGGACGCATATTTAGGGAGATATGGGCAAAAGAAGTTTTTCATATAAAAATTTCAATTTTTTTAGGTTTTGGGTGGATTTTTCAATTTTTTTGGGGTGGTCACGAAATAAAGTCCTTTTCGCTCTAGGACGCATAGTTTAGGAGATATGGGCAAAAGAAGTTTTTCATATAAAAATTTCAATTTTTCTAGGCTTTGGGTGGATTTTTCAATTTTTTGAGGGTGGTCACGAATTAAAGTCCTTTTCGCTCTAGGACGCTTAGTTTAGGAGATATGGGCAAAAGAAGTTTTTCATATAAAAATTTCAATTTGCTAGGCTTTGGGTGGATTTTTCAATTTTTTGCGGGTGGTCACGAATTAAAGTCCTTTTCGCTCTAGGACGCTTAGTTTAGGAGATATGGGCAAAAGAAGTTTTTCATATAAAAATTTCAATTTTTTTAGGTTTTGGGTGGATTTTTCAATTTTTTGAGGGTGGTCACGAATTAAAGTCCTTTTCGCTCTAGGACGCATATTTAAGGAGATATGGGCAAAAGAAGTTTTTCATATAAAAATGTAAATTTTTTTAGGTTTTGGGCGGATTTTTTAATTTTTTGAGAGTGGTCACGAATTAAAGTCCTTTTCGCTCTAGGACGCATATTTAAGGAGATATGGACAAAAGAAGTTTTTCATATAAAAATTTAAATTTTTCTAGGTTTTGGGTGGATTTTTCAATTTTTTGAGGGTGGTCACGAATTAAAGTCCTTTTCGCTCTAGGACGCATATTTAAGGAGATATAGCCAAAAGAAGTTTTTCATATAAAAATTTCAATTTTTTTAGGTTTTGGGTGGAGTTTTCAATTTTTTTAGGGTGGTCACGAATTAAAGCCCTTTTCGCTCTAGGACGCATATTTAAGGAGATATGGACAAAAGATTTTTTTCATATAAAACTTTCAATTTTTTTAGGTTTTGGGTGGATTTTTCAATTTTTTGGAGGTGATCACGAATTAAAGTCCTTTTCGCTCTAGGACGCATATTTAGGGAGATATGGGCAAAAGAAGTTTTTCATATAAAAATTTCAATTTTTTTAGGTTTTGGGTGGATTTTTCAATTTTTTTGGGGTGGTCACGAAATACAGTCCTTTTCGCTCTAGGACGCATAGTTTAGGAGATATGGGCAAAAGAAGTTTTTCATATAAAAATTTCAAATTTTCTAGGCTTTGGGTGGATTTTTCAATTTTTTGCGGGTGGTCACGAATTAAAGTCCTTTTCGCTCTAGGACGCATATTTAAGGAGATATAGTCAAAAGAAGTTTTTCATATAAAAATTTCAATT